>NW_028297182.1:5370363-5550363 GCF_055798465.1 Pogonomyrmex barbatus | reverse complement strand
AAATGATAAACTCAATCATTTCGAATCTGAATTAGTTAAAATAGCAAAATTTAGTGAACAAGAGCAACGTGAATTTGATCTAATTAATAATGTACGTAGAAGTTATTGCACATCTTTTATTGAAAAAAAAAAAAAAAAAAAAATTATAACTATTACATTTTCAATGAATATTTACGATTCATTACAATGATTAATGAATTTCCACGAAAGTGGAATTATTTTTATGTTTCCATTTATAACGATTCCATATTTTAGGAATGGCAATATTTGCTATATGAAGAAGAGGAAACTCATAAAGAATTTAGAAAATATCTGAATAAGCAAAACGAGTTGGAAAATACAATATATAGCAAACTAGAAGAAAAAGTTGCGCATAACAAAGCGGCGCAGTATTTAAATAAATTATTATTAGATTCTAAAGAGACAATACAGGAACAAGAATTGTTATTGGTAGAAACCGAAAATTCATACGGCAAGAAATTATTGGAATTGGAACAACTCAATTCGTATAAATCTCATGAGAAAATAGAATTAGAAGAATTCTTACGGAGTAATGATAAAAAGGAAAAAGAGATAGATGAGATTCAAAAAGAGATTAAGAAACATAATGTTGCAATTGAAAGAAAACAAGTAAAACTCATCGGCTTGAACAAAATCATCGAAGAGGTAAAAACATTAATTGAAGATTCTCTAAGGACATTAAATACTTACACACAATTAGTCATTTCTTTTTACAGATATTATCACACAGGGACGGTGAAGAACTTAATCCACTTGACATGAAAATAAAAACCTTGGAAAAGAATATAGAAGAAGTTCAGCAAAATAATCAAAAAGCACAGCAATTATGGATTCGCCAAGAGGGATATATGATTACACTGAGCCAACAAAAGGATTTACAATTACAAGAACTTAATCTTCTTAATAAAGAAATTATGATTATGGAACAAAAGAATTTGAAGCTAGAGCATGCTTTGGAAATGCTTAATAAAGAAGAATCGAACATGGAAAGAACATTAAATCTACTGCAACAAAGAATGGTACAAATGAATACACAATTAATCATACAAAAAGGATTAAAGGAGGAGTTGGAAGACAAAAATTCTATTACAAAAACCGAAGGGATACAATCTCTTGAGGATGCAGAATTAAATTTAATAAAGCTACGAAGTGATTTAAAACAATTATATGAAGAAAAGGCATTTCTGAAGGATGATCTAGATGCGGTACAACAAGAAAGTTTATCATGGGAGAAGAAAGTAATATATTAGATATTAAATATTACATATTACACATATATATATATATATATATATATATATATATATATATATATATGTTAATATCAAACAAAATATTGCAATTTTTAATTGTACATTTAGGTACAGTTATTGCAAGAAACGATGAAAAAAATGAGAGATGAACGTAGCAGCGATGGCGATATCACAGCGATGAAAAGTGAAATTCATAAAATGGAAATGCGCTTATCACATTTGCGTAGGGCGCAAGAAAAATTGATCCAAGACATGGAGTTTTGTGTTGCGCGGAGAGATATTATATTAGACAAAGTTATGGGCAAATTTAAAAAAGATCCCAAAGGGCAACACAATCAGAAAGTTATATTCTGTAAACGTCTTGCCGATCAAAAATTAAAAATAAAACAAATCGTGAAGGTAAGTTCTACCTGAAACCAACTTGATGGACGCCTGAATTCTGATTAATTATTTAGGAAACAAAAAAAATTGAGAACAGAATTTTGGAACTGGAAAATAAAATGAAAGATGCAGTAGACAAATGCAACGAATCGCGGACAGCATTGAAAATAATAGAAGACGATGTTCCAAACATAGAACAAGAGATTATACAAGCGGAAGCTATTAAATATCACGTATGTAACGGGATTAAATTTCCTTAATTTTATAAGATTCAGAATTATTCTTAATAATTTTATAACTAAAAAAATTTGTTACCTGCAGAATTTGCAAGCGTTAGTTTTTAAACAACGAAAAGCCAAGATGCTACAAGATATTAAAAAGGGCCAATACAAGATGCTATTTAAGAATGAAACTACGCTAAATGAAGAATTCCAAAACGAACAGATTCTTCGTGATTATTTGAAACATGTAATGGAACGTACGAGTCAAGATTTTCCTTTATTGAAAAATAATATTCAAAAAATACTATTAACATTAAAAATAGTATGAAATCCCAACACAAATTAAAAAGAAAAAGGTGAACGCTATCATTATATCGTTAATTATAATAATTGAACATTTTATAACAAATGCATATATAATAAGTGTATGCTTTTGCCTATGAAGTATATATTTATGCAGAGTGTACACTTTTAATAAAAGCCTCCATGGATGAAATTGGAGTATCCGGTAAAATGCCATGCCCCAAATTAGCAATATATCGGGTTTTACCAAAATTTGATACCATTTTTTGTGCACGATCAACAATTTCATCCTAAAGACAAAAATTAATACACTCAATATTTATAACATATAAATATTTCGAAATTAGATCTACTGACAATAATTATTATCATTATTAATTATGGTATATTTATTAAACATATACATTTTTGCATGTAAAATGACAACAAAATAATCATGTTTAAAATCGAAATTAGATATATTTTTTTAAAGAAGAATATACCTGTGAAGAATACATTGCACAAGGATCCATGTTACCTTGCAATGTAATATCTGAACCAAGTTGTTTTCTGGCTTCTATGGGATCTACAGTCCAGTCAAGACCTATAACTTCATAAGTCTGGTCTTTTGCAAGTATTTTTAAAGAATTCATAGTTGCGCCTTTTGGAAAAACAATCTAGAAACAAGCATTCAATTTTTATTTCACTTTGTACTTATTTCTTAAAATGATTTGTCAATTATCATGTCAAACATTGATAATAATTGAGTTAATTGTTTTACCATAGGTACTTCTGGTATATTTTCTTCTTTTAATTGCTTTCGAACACGTTCGCTAATTTGTTTGAGGTATTTAAAAGAATAATTCATGAATAATGCGTCATCCAAATAATTTCCGTTGCTTTCAAATACTTGAAGTAACTTGAAAAAAAAGAATTGTCACTGTCTCTGAGATTTACATAATTATTATATGTATCATGTAACATACTGACATACATGAGTTAAGAATATCTTTTCATAACTTTTCTTAACTTTTTATATTTTATATTTTTAATTATACCTGAGCGCCAGCTTTCACTTGCATCACTAAATAATCTACGATAACATCTGTAATCATTTGTAACAATTTGTGTGAGGTTTCTGAATACTTATACAACCATGATCTTGCCTTTGCCATTGTAGAACTGCCTCCTCCTTCAACCATGTAACCCATCAAAGTCCACTAAAACAAATAAACATATGTAATATATACAATACAACAGAAACATATTATGTGCAATTTTGTTTTTTTTAAATAATACTTACAGGAGCTCCTGTAAATCCTATTAACGGCACTTTGCCATCCAATTCATGTCGAGTTAATGTAATAGCATCTGCGACATATTTTAGAACTTCATCTACATTTGGTCGAACAAGTCTTGTTAAATCATCAGGATCAGCTAAAGGCTGAGGCAAGACTGGACCCTAACAGATACTTCTTATTTACAGAGAATAGAGAGGCAATAATGAATACGGCGCATATTAACGAATACTATAAGTATCATTGTATAATTCATTGTATAATTAGAAGATGATACTCACTACTCCCGGTGTCATTTCAACCTTCAGACCCATCGCTTGTGGGATCACCAGAATATCCGAGAATATTATACTGGCATCTAAGTCAAAACGTTTTATCGGTTGTAATGTCACCTGACATGCCAATTCAGGTGTTTGGCAGATACTGAAAAAATCATGCCGAGATCTGACCTCCCGAAATTCCGGGAGATATCTCCCCGCTTGCCTCATAACCCAAACTGGAACTCTGTCAACCGGCTGTCCACGTGCCGCCTTTAATATTCGATCATTTTTTAAAGATGGAAATTTATGCTCAATCATTCTGAATTCTTTGACAACTTTGCGTCCCTTGAAATTTTGTCGCTTCTCTTACCAATTTTTTTCTTATTACACTTTTTTTATATTCTAGATCATGATTTTAGAAATATACAAAAAATATGCTAAAATATATTTCAAGTGCTGTAAAATATACAATAATTATTGATAGTATATACTTTAATTTCACCTAAAATTTTTCATATTCATGGTACTCCAATAAGGACGTCCATGATGTCTATTGCAAGCACGTGGCACGTGACACGTGACATATGCTTAGTTACAGAAAGCGCCAAATTTTAAGATGGTATATTATATAAAATTAAAAAAAAGTATTAAAAAGTAAAATATTAATCTTTTTAAAATTAAACATACACATACTAGAAATAAAAAAAAATAAATACTTTGAAGATTTACTTATAATTACACTTGTTATTTATATAAAACATATTAAACATAACAATAAAATTAAAAATAATAAAAACGTATTACATATTTATACATTTTGTTAAATTTTTTGTTTATTAAATTAAGATTAAGATTAAAATTAATAAAAATAATCAATCTAAATATACGTTATATAATTAAACATTTTATCTTAACATTTTTTTGTTTTCATAAAATAAAAAATATACGTTAATAATAATAATAATTTTTAAAAATAGAATTATTCTTTTTCTATTCCGCAAAAAATTATAATTATAAATGAAAATTTGAAGATATTCAATTAAAAAATAAAATAAAATAGTAAATAATTTGTGATACAAAATTAAATATTTTATATCGCACACATACAAATACATACAAAAATTGGCGACTTTTAACATTGCTATTCTCATCCATTTCACATTCGTCGTAATTAATAAACTGTTAAATTGGCGCCTAACCTAGGAATAACTAGCAGGATCTATGGGGAAGAACCAATCATTTTAATTGGTATCAAGTTACTATTCTACTGCCTGAACGCGATCATTGTTTATTCTTCGCGTTTATTCTTCTTGACTGACGTAAACATCAAACCAGTTTTTTTGGATTTTCTTGTTCAAAGTTATTTATTCTTGGTGTAAATCGGGAAAGTAAGCTGCTGTATCGAACGAACTCTGATTGGACCGTAATGTGGAATATGTATTAATAGAATAATTGTTGAAATAGCATAACGTTCGTGCTTGAAATTTAATTGGCACATATTCAATAAAATATTTTTTGAAGTGACTCAGTTTGAGAATCTTTGAATTTTGTTTTAACAGTTCGTACGCGTTTATAGACGAAGTTTCATTCGAAAGAATTACACAAGCTGTTGCTCGAGACAAAGAATGGATGACGTTAATATCAACAACATATGTCTTGTAGAAGAAACAGAAGTGGTCGGAGACGAGCAAGAATGGATAAAATTAAGCTGGATTAGCGATCAAAGCGATAACAATGGGGATTTGCAATCACCAGAAAGTACAGAGAATATGGAGAAGGTGAACATAATGATATTCATGTAAAATATGTTGCAATTAATGTCTCAATATATTACTGTACAAACATAAATAATTTCTCAAAGTAAAACAGGATGTTTATTGTATTTTCCATTTTTTTAAGAATATGGATGATGAGGTAGTGCAAACGAAAAATTATGATAAAGGATCTTATACAAATATAGAACCAGAAGATATATCTGATGGTATATCTGTGATAACGGAAAGTGACACAGATGTTATTAATACGAATTCCTCTGAAGTATGTCAGTTTAATTCTAAGCCATATAAGTCCTTGCAAATGGTAGAAGCACAGGTAAATAGACGCATATAATAGTTAATAATTAAGCATAATTTTATTTTATTAATTTATTTATAGATTATCTTATTATCTAAGAAGATATTCCAAATATCTTGATTTTTAAGATAAGAAAATTACATATAAATTTTTTTTTCTAGAGAAATAAATGGAACATTTCTTACTTAGAACTTAATACTTTCGTTCTTGGTTTAATTCTGGGTTTGATGCTTGGTTACTTTTTCATGATTCCTGAAACTTGTCCAATCTCAAATACAATCAATACCAAAAATCTTGAGATTGCGAGTCATAATATTGTTAATACTTGTAAGGGATTAAAGGAAGGTAAGAAAGGAAGGTAAAAAATATAATTCTATAAGAGGTTTAAAATTTATTGAAGAGCTGTGATTTAATGTTAATTTTTAGTGAAAAGTATATTGAATGAAATTAAAGCATATATCCCACTGGATAAGAAAATTACAAAGCAATTCTTAGAAATTACTAATTCTTCTAATGAAACAAATGAAACAAAACCTATCGTGATTATTAAGGAATCATTTAATTTTACTGTATATCCACTGGATCAACTTCAAGAATCTCTATATATACTGTCATCATTAACAATTTACGATGATGGTAATAGTTCTTTGAAAAATGAAATAAACAAGACATTGAATATTATGAATAATGTCAAAGAATTTTATGATAAATTAAAATTAATGAATAATAATACAGAAGATATATCCAATTCCATTGTCTTAAAGTAAGTATATGTGATAACCTAACATTTAGATATTTATTTCTAAATATAAATTATATATTTAACTTATGGTATTATTTACAGTTTCTTGCAACATGATAGTGAAAACATACGTAATATTTCTAAATCTCTTCTTTCTAATTTAATAGAAAAAGCGAGCAAAGTAACATCAAAAATATATAATAAATATAATAAAGAGAGATATAAATTGAATAAAAAAATGTGTCATTTAAAAAACATATTAGCTGATGATAAAATTTTAAAACAATTGACTGAGAGTAATCAGCTTTTTAAAGATTATAACACATCTTGTTTCTCAAATTATATGTCAGAAAATTTTGATGATAAAGCAACTATAAAAAAAAATATAAAAACAAATATAAAGAAACAGATCGGAAAAACTGATGACTCAACAATGCATACAAAGTATAATAAAGATATCCATAAAATTTATGATAATAGACATAATTCTTTTAAAAATAAAGATAAGCAAAATAAATTTACATTTAATATGGAGTAAGTATATATGACATGCTTTTTTATATTTTAATTTTTCTTGTAAATTCTTATCGTATATTTAAACTATTTTATCATATAGCAGGTTTTTACAAAACGCCAATAATAAGATATACAATACTTCTCAGTTTTTTCTCTCTAAGATAGCAGAAAAAATAAACATCTTAAAGTATGAATTAAATAAAAAAGTACATAATTTGAAAGATATGCTATCTGACTGTAATAAGTTCTTAGAACAATTGATTGAGGATAATAAAGAAGAAAAAATTTCAGTTAAACATCGTAAAGGAAAAAGTGATTACTTACAATCAACAGTATTATCAGAAAATGACATATCGAAGGATAATTTTGATATTTTAACACAGTTGAAAAATATGTTTCCCCTTTCAAGCAACTATTGTTCACAATTTAATATCAATATGACCACACTTGACACCGCATCAAATGTAAGTTGTAAATTAATGTAGAATTAATTTCTTAAAAATTTTATATTGTGAATTTAGAGATATTTAAAGATTTTAACATAAAAGATAGTAAATATATATTTTATTTATTTATTAATATAATATTTATAGATTACATGCAAAGTTTCACATAATAAATACAAATCTTTTTTTTTCAGTATAAAAAAAAGAATTATAAACATAAAAAACGTGATACAACTAGTAAAAAGGCTGCATCAAATCATGCAAATTCTGCACAAATATTACTTGCAGAAGAAAAAAATAGACCAAAGAAAAAAGATTATTCTAAATCGAACGGTTCTACCAAAAAGGTTTTTGACGATAAAGCAAATAATGAAAAGAAACATGTATCTTCTCATATTAAAATGAAGAATCATGTATCAAAGGACACTGTTAATTACCAAAAATCTAAACATTCTTCATTTGATAGCCGCAAGATTTTGAAACAAAACGATCAGTTTTATATGTATACAGACCGAAAAAACGATGTCGAAAAGTATTAATTTTTAATTTATATAATTTTATATGATATAATCTATTACAAATATAATTCTTAAAAATGTCCTTTATTCATGCAGATCTCATGAAGATAAAAAGCAACGGTATGGTGCATCGGATTGGTACTTTCAACGAGTTTATTCGCGTAGAAATGCACGAAGACGTGCAAAATATCAATATATAACAATAGGATATCGTCGATAAAATGTGAAATACTGGTGCAAATGTATACGAATTTATAATTATACAAAACATCTTTGCACACAGCTCTTGGTACATGAGGTATTCCATATAGCATAGTTGATGCATATTTTTAAATATCTTTTGTATATCCAACTCATCGAACATCAAGATATTTATTAATATTAACGTTATTTGCTATTATATAAAAATATGTACAATGAAAAAAGTAATTCTAGATTGAAGAAGAAAGAATTAAGATTTTTAGAATTTATGAATATCATATTTTTTTTTTCGCTCTTTCAATACAGATATAAAAAAATGCCAAAAACAGAAAGAAGTATTTCTGATTTTGGCATTACATTAGATTTATTTTCAGTTTCTGAAATTTTTTTTAAATATATATATATATATATATATATATATATACAGAACATACATCATAAGTGTTGAAAGAGCGAAAAAAAAAATATGATATTCATAAATTCTAAAAATCTTAATTCTTTCTTCTTCAATCTAGAATTACTTTTTTCATTGTACATATTATATATATATATATACATATATATATATATATATATATATATATATATATATATAATGCATATATAAACACATTTATGTTACATTATATATATATATATATATATATTATATATATATTATGATACATATTTATGTATCTCATATATTAAATTTTCATATAATAAAAAATAACAAATTTAATAAATAAATTTGAAAATTTGAATATTTATGTTGGATATTTGAGAATATTTTGAGATGCGTAAAAATCATCTGGTTGTATGATATGTATGCAATGTTAAAAATCTTCATTGCAATGTGATATGAAACTTTTTTGCGTCTCTATATAGTATAGAAATATAATTTTTTGTTATTGTAATGAATCTCGCTAATAGTAAAAGATTAGAGGGCGGTGTATATTGCGGTTAGAATTCGAGAACGAGTTTAATCTTGTGAAATATGCAAACTTTATGATGCAATTTGCGTGCATCATCAAGTTACGTGTCATGACAATGATGCTGTGATTGTATCAAGTGATTGTCGATGAGGGAACGGCATTCAAAGCGACCTTGTCTTTTTAATCAATAATATTACTTTATGCTGAGTCGCGTCTAGACATTCAGCCGCCTGTATATGTAATAACTTTTTTGTTACCTCAGAAGAGTACAAGATATATATAAGAAAACAAAAGAAAAATAATATACGTTTTTATAATACAAATAGATATTTATAATTACCTTGTAACAATTTTTATGAAAGTGAACGATGAGAAAGAGTGACAGATATCTACACATTTGTAGATGTCTGTACTCAGAACATTATAACAAAGATGTATTATAAAAATATTATATGTATATAGACATAAAAAGTTATAAAATAAATGAAATGAAATTTAAAATTATTTGGATAACTATCAAACCTTTCAAAGAATTTCAAACAACTATAAAAAAATATCAAACAACTATATATAAAAAAATACCAAAAAAAATTGCATGTTTAGAGAAATCATTAATTATTAGTTAACTTCATACATAAATTCTGTCCTAAAATACTTTTAAAGATCTTAGATGAAGTATCTGTTTTAAAGCAGTGATGTAACAAATCCAAATATTCATTAATTATAAAATATAAATTTGATTTATATATATATATAAATTATATTTGAAATGATTTTCAGATTTATTATATTCAAATGTATTAGTGATATACTGCATTTTAAATTCCGCGTACTCTGTAGTTTCTATAATACATTCATTGTTGACGCTGCTTTCAGCGGAGAGAGTGACTTTGCCATGTCGTAAAGATCCTTTAATATGATTGGCTCTTGTCCCTAATTCCTCACTGAATCTAAACGTATAAACCAATCATATTAAAGAATCTTAAAACAGCTCCTTTTTTTGCTGAATGCAGCCAATGACATCTGATTTGTTGCGTTCCGTATGGCTCTTGGCTTTCGTTCGTATGAATCGTGCAGAGGAATCCTAAAATTTGTATTTTCATTATCGGATATATCTTCGGCCGTGTATGACGCCAATGGATTGCACCATCTTTTGGCTGCGGTAGTAGTCACTAGTATTCTATCGAAGGAGCGTAATTCTGTACCTTTATGCAACGTGCTTTACGAGAATATTCCTTGGAGTTGATCACTGCTGGAGCGGCGTTCTTTCCACTCTCGGCTTTTCCCAATTTCGCGAGATAACGCTGATCTCCAAATCATCTGGTTTCAACGTAGTGTCTCCGAATAATAACAAAGCGATCGAGCTCAATTCTGCTATTGTTTTCAGCCTAAAATACAATATAATCGCAGCGCGATATCACAACATCCCCTGGACATCGCCTGGTGAGCTGTGCTTTAGAATCTGAACACGTGGCACGTGATCGCATGGATTTCAAGGATCTCGCGAGGGTTTGGGGTCACGCGCGCAGCGTTTGACGTCGACGTGGTGGCAACAAAGGAGCTCAACGGCGCCGCCGCGCAAAAACCGCTTTGTTGCAGTTTATTTTTGCATTCGGAATCGCTATATTTTTGCGCGCAACGCGATCTTAAAATAGATCGCGACGACGGCGGTGGCGGCGGGCAGTAGTGTGTGATGTATTTTCCGCACGCTGACGAGGAGCGAGGATCATGAGTTTTGAGGTTACCCCGTTTTTGGGTGGTCGCAGCTGATTCTACTCCGGAACGTCGCGCGGTCGAGGAAGATAGAACGACAGAGGGAGAGGAGAGAGGAGGAGGGCACGAGGATGGACACCACGTGCGAGATAATCGAGGAGCCTCAGCAGTCGCTGGCCAAGCGGATTTACTATTCGGCGAAAGATGGAATGGCGATTGCTCTTTATACCCTGCTGTACGACAAGTCCGAAGTCGACATCAATCAGTTGATTAACAAGGTAAGCCGCATTTGCGTTACATCTCATTTTTATATCGCCGCTTTAATATTCATTTCTTACTAATTGTATATTAATCTTAATTACGATTTAATTTACTTTTTATCTTTTTTTCTAATTTTTAGAACTTAAAAAATATTTAAAATAAAATAAATTAAACCTGAGATTAAAGTTAATCTACATAGAAGTATTAATCGCTTGTAAAGTCACCTGTTGACTAGCCCGACTTGATCATGAAATATTCGTCATCACCGCTTGGCTTATTATTTTTAGAAAATTGCAATGAGCAATTGTAATAAGCACTGTATGCAGGATAATTTGTTATTTTCAAGGAATACTTGATTATATCATTTTTAGATAGAGAGCAGCAGGATATAGAGGAAATATTTGAAATAACTTCAAAATTATACATATATTAAATGCATAAAATGTAATTATTTATATTTCTTAAAGATTCAATAATGAGATTTTAGAAAAAATAATAATACAATAAAATAGAAAAGAATGTTTACTATTGTTATATATAGTTTTATTATTACAAGTGTGTGTATTTATTAAATATCTTGATAAAGATACACTGATAAAAATTTTAAGTGTGAATTACTTTTATTAAACAAATATTCAATTTGATATTTTTTTTTATCTAATTAAAAAAAAAGAGAAAAAATACATATGGATTGTAATATAACTTTCATTCTATATTGAAAATTTATTAGGAAACTAAACAAAAAATATTTAAAAAATACTAGACCAAGATAAAAATTTGATCCAATTAGTATATATATTTGGCTACTTAAAAATCCTATTATATTTAGATTTATGTTATTAGATAATATATGTTGTTATTATATATTTATTATTAATTTTAATCACAAATTATGTTGATAATTAAAGTTAGTATAATTAAAGTTTCCAGGCTAAATTGTTCTTATATAAATATCAAAAGTGTGTGACACTAATACCTATAAAGAATTATTCAGGACAACTTGCAACATAAGGCTCTAAATATATACATGTATACATAGAGAAACTATAGATATTGTTTATAATAACATGAATTATAAAATTTCTTTTATTTAACAAAATCTTTTTGTTATATTTATGTTATATTAATTTCAGAAATCATTATACACACAAACTAGTAACAAAGTACTATATAATCTTTTTTTTTTTTTTTTTTCATTAAATATTCACTTATTATAGCAAAACAGAATCTTGATAACTGTTCATAATTTACAGAAAGTACAGTTTATGAAATTATAAATTTGAATTGACAGAAAATTGTAGAAGATGATGGACAATGTTGTACGCCTTTAGTGATTGCCGCACGTTACGGGCATAACAAAGTAGTTAGACTGTTGCTTGAAAAGTTCAATCCTGATTTAGAACAGGAAGGAACCGTCAAATTCAATGGATACGTTATTGAAGGAGCCACAGCGCTTTGGGCCGCAGCAGGTACAGCAAAAGAAACAAAATATATACAGACATTATAATAATTTTTTAGCGATACTTTTTTCTGAATAGTACATGTCGATTTCAGGAGCAGGACACCTGAATGTTCTTAAAACTCTCGTGAAAGCAGGAGCGAACGTGAATCACGCAACAAAAACTAACTCTACTCCGCTTCGAGCGGCATGTTTCAATGGACGTTTGGACATCGTTAAATATTTGGTCAATCACCAAGCGGATATACATATTCCCAATTCATTCAACAACACTTGCCTTATGATAGCATCATACAAGGGACATCTTGATATCGTGAGTATGCTTATATGAATTACAATATAAAAGTTATTGTTCTATGTTTGTTTATTATGCGTATCATTTCGTGTATATATTTCTAAATGTTTTCCTCTGATACAGGTTACTTTTCTATTGGAAAAAGGGGCAGATCCGAACAAAAAAGCGTATTGTGGAGCGACGGCTTTGCATTTTGCCGCCGAGTGTGGACACGTGGTCATTGTACGCGAACTGCTGCAATATGGAGCGCAAGTGACAACGAATGTGAATGGTATGACGCCTTTAATAACGGCCGCCGAGCGAACGCGCGAGGATGTCGTTATATATTTAACACAAAGGAAAGAAACGACAAAGGAGGAGGAAATAGATGCCTTCGAGCTACTTGGAGCATCTTACGCTAATGATAAAGACAATTATTGTCTAATTAAGGCGTACACATATCTACGCAGAGCAATGGAATTAAGGTAAAGGGAAAAGGATCTCTCTGGTTTTTTTTTCCCCCATTATTACATATTGTTTTTTTCTTCTGTTCTAGATACAGTGATCCTGATAATATTATATATAAGCGATTAGGTTCGATTGTAAAAGCGTACGAAAATTGGAAGGAATGCGAGACATTAGAAAAATTGGAGAGTATCAAAGATAATCCTAATGCCATACACATGGAATCGCTCGCTATTCGAGAGAGAATATTAGGTAGATATACTTATAATATCCATATTGAAATTTGGCTTATCGACGAGCTAAATATTTTGGCTCTAATCCGAATCCGCTGGATCGAACCCGGATTTTTTTAGAATAGTAGACCGATACGCTATCTATTATGTCACGCTTGTTCATTTGTTTTACATATATTTATAAATAATAATTGTAAAGATGCTAATAATGATAGACTTGAAGATGAAAAATCAAAAAATAGATAAATAATAATTAACGATTTGCCGAATTTATTGCACTGAGAATAACTTCAATCAAAAATCAGACGTTTGTGATTTTGATTATTATGCATATTTAACAATTGAAGAATAATAAGCATGATCATCTAGCTTGGCTCATTACTCTGTTTATCTAGTTAATAACTATATTATTTGTTTGTCAGGTCCTCATAATCCAGAACTGCCACATCCTATAATATTCAGAGGCGCCATATTTGCGGATAACGCTAGATTCGATAGATGCATAGACCTATGGTTACATGCTTTAGAATTAAGACAACTAAATGATCTATCTGTTATGACGGATCTTCTTCGATTCGCACAAGTGTTCTCGCAAATGATACATGTGGGTGTTTATCTAGATCTTTCTCAAGTGATAAACGTTCTGAATGCAAGCGTAACGAAATTGAATAGAAACAAAAACAAAATCCAGAATCCAGATTCTAAGGATGATCTCGATCAATATATTGTAAGTTTTGTAAAAAATTTTTTATATGGATTGTATTTTATAATATACCATTGTATGTATTAATGCTGTTTGCATTCAACAAAATGTTTGATACTTAAAAATTTTTCTGTCTCGTTTATATACTTAATGACGTAGTCCAATTACTTGGCAAAAACGAAAAGAGTTGATGAATTATGTTGAATAATGCAAGCAATTGTACATCATTGTGACAAATAGAAATATGTTTCCATATATTTGAAATAATGTTTGTATAGGAAGAGATGGAATCGGACATTACAACGACTCTATATATTCTAACAATTCTGACGAAATTAATAACGCTTAATAGAAACAGATGTGACGAATCGGATTTAACACAAGCACATCATTTAGTACATAAATTATGTGCATTAGGAGTGTGCTTGAAAGATGGGCAGACTCTATTACATCTTGCCGTGAATGCTGAAACTCCTGTTGATGATTTTCATACTAATGATGTCTGCAAGTATGTCAAAATGCAACGTAAAATAACATAAATAATTAGAAACATATTAAATAAATTATTTGCTTGATTTCTAGATTTCCGTGTGCAGCTACGGCACAGTTATTGATTCGTTGCGGTGCTAATGTAAATGCAATGGATAACGAAAGAAATACTCCACTTCACATTATTGTTGGTTACAGTAAAGCAATTAGGTATGCTATTAAGATTATTTGATTTTATACTGATACAAATCATATAATTTTCTTATTTCTCTTTCCAGCGATTTTGCGACTTTACATTCAATTATAATAGATCTTATAGAAGCTGGAGCACATATGGATACTGTAAATAATAAAGGGCATACACCGTATGACATAGTCACTACGGGTAAGTTTATGGATTTTTATTGGTTTACGTATTTCACCGCTGCATATGAATTATTTGGACGTTATTCAATTTCTATTTCAGGTGTAGCTAAAATAATATTACGTACTCAGACTAAATTATCATTAACGTGTATGGCAGCTAGAGCAATTAAAACTTACAATCTGCCGTATCACGGTAATGTTCCACGTTCGCTCGAAAGCTTTATAGAACTGCATGGACCTGAACTCAGTCAAAGTTGACAAATCTTCATTGCCACGAAGAATTGATATTTTGTACAAAGTATGTAATGCTTGATAATATTTTTGTAAAAATTACTAGATAATTCGAGTAAAATATAATATATAATATGTAATTTAAATATCTTGCATAAGATCGGAATCCCATAAATATTTTTAAAAGACAATGACGTGCCATTTATATATACTGTTTGTACAATTGTATAATGATTCGTGGAAGCTGTGTGAATTTTTACAATGCAGATCTTGATAATTCTTATTCTTGTTAATGATATACGCGTTTCTGATTATCGAAAATTGTTTTTTATATTAAATATTATAGACGGATAGATAGTATATTGCTGCATAGTCGCTACGTAAGCAAGTATTTAAATAATTAGGGCTATTGTGCATTCAATTTTTGCTGTCATTTTCAGTGATTTAAACTGTAATTACTCTGTGATAAATAAAATAAACTTTTCAAACTACGATCAGTTGTGTAAGCCTAGATGTTTTTTTTATGTAAACGCATTTAACTATATTCTTGAAAACGCTCACTGCGCTCACTAATTGCGCATTTAACTATATTCTTGAAAACGCTCATTGCAAACTGGAAACACAGTAATGGTAATTGTTATGAAAGCGAATATAACTAAGACAATTCCTGATTTCGCTTAGATTTAAGAAAGTCCTCTGTAACTTCTCAATTATTTCTAAACATTAAGCTATGCATCAGCCTAAATTTAAAGGCATAAATTATACTTTTTTTTTGTTATTGCCATATTAAATTTATTTAATATTTACACACACTCTCTGTATACAATCGTAAAACTAAGAAAATAATGGTAAAATGTATAAGAATATACATGCGCACTTTACAACATATTATTTACAATGTTTACACAGACTCGTATACCTTATCTATTTTATACATTTTACAACGGCGCTCGCTTATCGATAACACTTCTGTACAAATATACACGTGCGTTCGAAATCTTTTGGCAGAAAAAGAGAAAGAAGAAAAATAAATAGAGTAATCCTTAGGCAGGTACAATCTATTCGCGGCGACAGGATTCACTCGCATCCGTTGCAATTGGAGAGAGGAAAGATGCATACTTTCCGTGGCTCCGTGTTAGCGCGTAACCAGACACGCCGATTTACGCGTCTAATTTGCTGCCCTGTCCCTTTAGTCCTTTTAAAACATTGACGACAATATTGCGAAAGCATGGATACGCTCCAATAACTGCGGAGAGATGTCCATTCACGCACGCGCTTGCACAACAAACGCTTCCAAATGACGGTTGCCTTCGTTGATGCTTTATCGCGTGTAGAAGAGATATTTCCACATCGCTGAAATTACCATTAGTCAATTGTATATTTCCGACACGTGATTTCATTGCTTATTCGCTGAAGTGTTACAATGTCTCTCGCAGTGCGGTTATTGTAGTTACAATGATGCGCAATATTTTGCCGACATTAATAATCGTACTTGTATCGCACTAGAGTTTCACACATCGCATTTTCACGAAATCCAATCGAAATCCCTGATGCATCAAGTGAGTTCGTGATCACGCGAGTATATAAAAAGATACATGTCACTACGTTTTTATTTTTTATCACTCGGCACAAAAAACTTTCGTTGAGATAATCATTAAAATCAGATATTAAAATTAATCGATTATTTGTCGCTTTGAAAATTCATATATCAAAATTATAGCTGTCACGTCGAGCTGTCACGAAATCAAATTTATTTTAAAAAAAGACAAATACTTGAAGAAGACAAAGCTGTTTTGATCGATGGAATGTTCTCATTCAAAGTCCACATCGTATCGTATAATAAGACGTGTTCCGCAGATCTATTCGCAATATGTATTATGAATTAAATGCTTCGCGATTTTTTCTCATATAAATAATACATAATTTACATCTTTTATAATATATTTATAAAACACTGTTTTATTCCCTAATAAATATATTTTGACACAATTAGGTGTCAAAATCAAATGTTCCAGCGATCAAATGTTCCGCGATCAGACTTAATTAGATTCCAATCATTATGCGGACCTTACACACTCAATATTGATTAATAATATTAAATAATATTAATACTGATAGTATTCAATGCATCAATACTCTTACAATCTTATATGACAATATTTCAGAGAGAAGCTCAATTTTATGTACCTTATGTTACCTAATCTACAATCCAGAGAAAAAAAGTAAGACACATAAAAAAACTCTCAAAAATATGAAAACAGTATAAAGATATATACTGTGACATATTTATTGTTGTAGAATTATATTGATAATATACAGTGACACATTGATACGCTCTCTTTATATCATAATCAGATTATAATCAGTATTACTGTCAACATTTCTATTACATAGCGAGACTGAAAGCTCGAGAATCAAGAAATCCAAATCATCATCATCATCATCATTCTACATCAAATATTAACGATATTGTCAATATTTGTTGGTATTGACAGTATTATTGAACATGTAAAGTCCGCATTAAGAGAGAAAGGAGAATATTATCCAACCAAAGTATCGCTAGAATTTCATAGAATTTTGTCTGCATAAAGTAACTTCCCAAATTAAAAAATATCACTGATAAAGCATATTAATAAAAAATGCAGCAGAATTATTACACACCAAAAACACTTGTCGTGCACACTTGTTGTTTGTGTCTTCCGAAGTACTACGAAAATCCAAAATGAGATTAATCCGCAAAATTGTACTTCTTGGCCTTCACCTTCTCAAATAGAAGTTACTCCTATCGTTATTTTCTCAATTGGGCCTGCTTATGTAAATGCTTTTAGCTACTCTCATCGCATTCTCAATAAAGTCTGGCAATGACCTGGTAACTATCGCAATTGTTGCTTAGATCTATTGCAATTCGCAATTGAATTTGATGATGAAAAGCTTCGTCAATCGTTCTTGATTAACTCATTCTAATAGCATATACGTAAAATAGAAACGCATTTTCTCATATAATCATATGATCGCAAGACAAATGCAAATAGCGAGAAAGCAGTACGAGAAAAAATTCTTATTCAGAAAAAATCAGCTGATTTAAAGTAGAGGAAATAAACTACGAACGATTTGCACGATTAAGAGATATCGCTTGTTCGTCGGATCTCGATAGGTCAGTTCTAAATAGAGAGACTTTAGTAGTCTTTGACTCCAATTAAGGATGTAGAATATTTCTTAATCACAATGAACTCTTTCTTCTTTTTTTAAGTAGAATCTTTTTCTTGAGCAGAATCTCTCTATTCTGGAACTAAATCACTCTTCTATGCTGAAATCTCTCTTCAATCGTCACTTTCATTAAGCATTTCATACTCATACGTCTCGTGATAAATATGTAATGCGAGAGAAAAAGAAAAATTTCAGCATAGACAAGAGAACAGTTGTCTCAAAATAGAGAGTTTGTATCACATAATTATTAACGGAATCAGGTTGAAATAAACATGATTATTATAATCGCTTTTAATTAAAAAAGATGAGTGAATAGAGTAGATATTCTAGACAAGATCTTAGAATACTCGGTTCAATGATCCGTTAAAATAGATCAATTATTTTTATATTTAAGGATAATTTTCAATTCATGCAAAAACTTCGCGGAAATCAGAATCCTACAAGAAATCTTTCTCGATATAACAATAAACTTTTCTCAATTTCATTCGCGTCATCATTTAACAGAAATATAACGTTATTTCGCGTTTACTTTTACTCTATTATCGTTTGTCACATCTAGCAACAGATTACCGTATTTATCGTGCACTGATGGTGAATTTTTTTTTCTTTTTTTTTTTTTAAGTATAAACAATTTATACTGTCTGTATTCATTCTTATTTAATACATTGGCAAAAGTAGTGGCAAGCGCATAGAAAACATGAATCAATCTGCAGGTGAATGAAATATCTCTTTATCTCTTTTCGTTTCCTCCCGTTCCACCGTGTCGTTTTACGGCGATCGATTCCTCGAGTCGAATACGACATATCTCACGTGCCATTGATCAAAAGAGAGACCGTAATAATCAAAAGCAACTCAACGGCAGCCGCATCCGAGGACCGCCATGTCTTGATAATTCTTCAGCACTACTTTATTCTCCTCGTCGAGATAAAGCATCGATATCGAGCTGAGCGCGGTCGGCACGCAACATGCCTTCGGCACCATACTCGGCTTGGTCGAGTAAACGAGCGTTTGCACGATCGCGTGATTCGTCGAGTTCAGATGGTCCGCCAGAGGAAACGGGCAATCACCGTGGCAGTAGAAGGCGTCGTATCCGGGCGGCGCGACGATCCAATCGTTCCAGCCGACGTCCGCGAAGTCCACGTAGAGCGGATGCCGCCGGCAATTCTCGCGGCCGTCCTTCCGCCGGTTCTTCCGCAGGGCGGCCCGCCTGGCCCGCCGGTCCATTATCTGATCCGCGGATGCCATCTCGTAACGGCCGTCGTCCGTGTACGTGTAGAGCATCGGCCGGCTCACCACCCACGCGTCCTTGTGCTCGTCGGCTGCCCGCCTGAGCCGCACGTGTTCTCGTGTGCGGGTGAGCGCAACGGTCACGTGCACCAACAGCCCGTGATTATCCTGATGATTCTCCATCCATCTCACCACGGCTGGTTGCACGTCCAGATTGACCGTGGCGTTCTTCGTCGCGTCGATCACCTTGCTGTCGATCAGCCGCAATATCGGCTTACTGCGACCCCTCACGCCGGGCCGTATTATGTCGTACACCAGCACTCGGCCACGCTTATACTCGCCCTCGGTATCGGGCACTGCGACGCGCGTCAGACTTAATTCCGCTGCCTGCAACGTTTCGCCGTTAGGTATCCTGCTCAGGTCGAAGGATAATCGAAAACGATTTGGAGATTGAAACTTGCGGTCCAGATCGCTTTCTGGAAAGAAAGAATAGAGATTAAAGATATCGCGCAACGAACACTCATACGCTGAGGGAAAAAAATGCTGTTGAATCAACAGCATTTTTTTTCTCAGTGTATAAACTTACTGGGATGTAAATAGATAGCCTTAGCTAAAATCAAACAGAAAGCGCAATATAAATATTATATATTATATTAATAATAATTAAGAGAAAAATATAAACAAGGAAAGGATAATTTTGCTAAATATATAAAAATTTCGTCAGATCTGAAAATAATTTTGTTGAACTATTAAAATAATTACGTAGGATGTTGGAATATCAACATTTTTATTTTATTATCATCATGCTTAGACGTCTTATATAATAATAATTTTAATAATCGATATTCAATACAATTATTTTCAGATCTGTATCTAAATTTTATACATTTTAGCAAAATCGTTCTTTTCGTAATTAAATCGAACGTGCTTTAACCTAAGATATAAAGATTCAAATTAAGAAAGAAAGAAAGAAAGAAAGAAAAAAAATAAGCTTAAGTTAAGTTTTAATTTTCTTTAATATCAAAGAAAAACAAATCGATGGATGAAAAATACAACGCAAATAACAAAATTACCCCCGAGTAGAATTCATGTTTTTAGATGCTTTCCACGAATCTTTTAAAGTCGTTTCTCAGACGTGTTATCTCATAGATTGCAAGCGAATTAAAAATAAATCATGGATTTTGTGGGGAGGCTGCTTAGAAATTCAGAGAAGGTGATTCTTTGAATTTCCTGTTCGTCGTGTCGGCGAATTTATTAAACATGTTTATTATCTTACGACATTTATATTAATAAGGAGTGCCGCCGGAATAGTTTTCCGTTCGCGTGACCCACGCCAATATTTTACGACGCGTGAAACGCGCACGTAATTTAAGTTAGACGCTTCTACGAAAATAGCTAATAATGTTCAATGTGTGACGCAGTTGCTTCTCAGACGGCTTGGAAACAGTGAATGCAGCTTGCGGCCGTATAGACGCAGTTGTAATGCATATGTAAATTTCGTAAGACGTTGCTGAATCTTATAATATATGCGCACGCTTATTCAACGCCGGTCAACATGCCACATACGCAGAATCTAGCAATTTCTATGGAAGCAACGTAATAAAAACATCAAAGAAGTTCTCAGTCGCAGCTTTATATAATTCAGTCCAAATTTCTGGTAACAGAATATATTGGCTGTGTTCCGTAAGATGTGTATGCGCACATTTTTTTACAATGTACGTGATATGAACTGTAGATAAATGTGTCACACATTTTACGAAATCTAAACATTGGCGAAATACACACACACACACATATATATATATATATATATATATATATATATATATATATGTGTATATATGTAAATAAATATTATTATTATAATTAAACACAATTCCCGACTTCGAGATAGATCGTGTAAAATTTCGTAAATTGTATTTTTTCAATTATATTTGTTAAATTACATATAATTTAATTATATACTAATTTGCCATCTGTCAACAACATTAAATCTTCAATCTTTTTAATTAATAAAATAATATAAAATTGTATAAATGGACAGGTTGAAATTCTTATATTGAAGATACATAAAAATGATTAAAAATTTCTAATGTAACGTAACGTTTATTTATAACAATTAAAAACGATAATGTCAGTACGGCACGATTTCAATGCAAATACAATAACTACACTTCTATCAAGATAATTGATCAAGATGTATCGAATTTCTGCCCGATCGCTTTCCATTGCGCATCTTCCTTAATTGCTCTCAGCACTTTCTCTTAAGTTATGTCATTCCCGTAAACTATTCCTATGCTTATTGTTGCACTGTTCAGCTTCAAAATCGTTTCAAACAGTTGCTAACGGCAAGAGATTCGAAGAACAATTGATCGGAATGTCGACTCATCGAAGCTAATGTCCGGATGTGAATCATTGGAACGGAAGCTTTTGAGACCTTTCGAGAGCAAAAGGTAAAATCGGCGGTTCGAGAGTCCCTTCGGACGTTCCTAGGTGGTCTCATCATCAACAGATAACTCTTACAAAAGAGATTAAACATATAAGAAGCCAGATCCCTTTTTCTTTTGTTGCCGAAGCACTCTGAGACAATCGAGTGCGGAGCCCACGGCACGTTCCCGGCAATCATTGTGGTCGAAAAAGCCCTTTGTCGGTCGAAAAACCATGAAATAATTCGAATGCCATTCTGTTTCCTTTTCACACAGAAGACGAGTCGTGTGGATGTGATATATTACACTTGCAGGCATATAGAATGGAATATCATAACGGATCACGATTATCTCTAAAACACTATTTTTTGATTAATTAAAAAACTATAAAAACTAAAAATTAAAAGATATTTTGCCAAAAATTCAACATTCTTTCAAATTGCATACCATTTGTTCACTGTTCTGCGGTAAAAGAGACGGCTAAATTATTTAGAAGATTTTATACAAGATTCACCAGTTAATCAGAGGATATATTATTTGTTTATAATTAAATAAATTGCGATTGAGATTTGTATACTTTTTACATCTGAAATTCTTTTAAGGTATATTATTTCCGCTGAATGATTATATGTATTTTTTATGGGTAGGTAGGATCACATATTTCCTGCACGGCTTGAAATAAACCTTAATGCCTACAATTATGCCAATTAGACTAATTACGTCGGTTATGCTTAAACCTGTAATTTATCGGATAATGCCTTCCCGAAATTATGCGCGACTAAGAAATTCGGATAAATGAAATGAAATGAAGGAGAGGAACATCATTTATACACATCACAATCATTATTGTTGCATTATTCTAGATTGTTCGAAAGTACAAGTGACGTATGTAATAACAATATACGTTGTTGACATGTTGATATTTAATTTATTGATACGAAAGCGAGTGACCTCGGAAATCCGATCGCGCGAATGAAATCGAATATGAAATTCGAAATGACGCCGAAAGAAAGTACGGAATTATTGAATCCTATCGCTCAAAGATTTGTCATCCACGTTTGTCGACGATAGAGGGAATGATATAGAGGGAATGACGATTGATAACGGGCGCACATTGCATTCCGTTTACTAGTTCACTTTCACTGAGAGTCGAAAGAGTCGCCAACCTGTTTTCGAATTATGAATACCAACTCGCTAATATCGTTCGCTTCTTACCATCGTTCAATGATTCACGATTTGCGAATGCACAGTAGAGATTTATCCACGCGTGTACCGATAGAATCAATCTTTGTTCACATATTTGTCATTTTAGAATGATAATATACAAAGAATATTTATATCTAGACATGTGTCATTAACGTACGTGTCATAATCACTGTCTCTATTGCGAAGCTGTCGACAAATAATTAACAAACAGCTCAATTTTTTAATCCCGCCATTACAATTTTTTTCCGAGACATCCACTATCGTTTATCATCGATAGATGTTACTTAATATTCAACTGTTTTGATATTGTTAATTCTCGTAATAAATCCATATTTTATCGATAACATACAAAGAAAACAGTTTTATTGGCAAATCTAAAAATTTAACCGTATACAGATTTGAAAATAATGTTGAACCATTAAAATTATTATGTAGAACGTTTAAGCATAATAACAGCGCAAACATTTTTGATCTTCTAGTAACCAAACTGAATCTCGTACATAATAATTTTGAAGTTCCAAAATTATTTTCAAATCTGTATCTGTATTTGGCCAATTTGTTAGATTTACCAGCAACTTGTTCTTTCTGTGTGAATATATAGATCTTCCCCAAAAAAGTAATAAAAACCAAACGAGCTATCACGTATCATCGAACTATTCGTCAAAATGCAGCTACGTTTATCGATCGTACTCAAAATTCCGATAAGAGAATTTCAAATTTATTTGTAAAATTATGCGAGTTTTTTTTTCCCTCTCTTTACCTTCCGCTCGTAGGGAGAGTAAAGAGAACCTTTCCATCGTCAACTAACAAAATTCAACTTACCGATGTGAGGGAATGAACGGACGGTATTAGCCGATCGCGCGTGAATGCCCGGCTTCGCGATGTCCGCGGTGCCGAGGCTGTTTTGACGAGCGTGGAGCTTCCTGAGCGATTCCGGGACGTATGGCTGGCCCTGCGGGTTCGGTCTCTTGTTGAAGCCCAAGAGCGAGAGAAGGGTAGCTTCCATCCCAGCGATCATCTGATCGTGTTTCGTTCCGGAGCGATACGACGACGTCGTCGTCGTCGTCGAGGACGACGACGATGATAACGATGACGTCGGCGTCGTCGACGACGAGGTAGCCGTGTCCGAGTCGATGCGTAAGCGCGTCTCCGCGTTAGCATTCGCACTTGCTAACAGCGTGACTGCTGCCACGAGCACTAACCCCAGCGGCGGCGACATGCGCATCGTGACGTCGTCACTCACTGACGTTACCTCCCTGGAAGCACGAAAAAAAAAAAAAAAAAAAGAATTACAGTTAAAAATGACAACGGTTAAATGACGACGGTTGGATTATCTAGGTTCTAAATTGAATTTTGCTTCGTCGAAAGAATCATTTCTAATCGTTTCGGAAGAGATTTCTTCGGTCTCGCTACTACTGAAGATCATATCGTCCCGTGTGGGGAGAAACCCGTTATTCGATATATTACCCAATATACATCGACTTACTACCGTAAATCAGCTCCGCATTGTGTGACCGGGGACGATTAACGAGCGCGCGATCATGTCACGTTTATCAATCTCTATCGTGTGGTATTTTTATATATTTTACTCTTTGTAAATTTTGTTTTGATTATGTACGGAGAAAGTGATTAGGCTCAATATTCTTACGGTCGGTTTCGATAGCAACTGAATCGGATCTTCTACCAGCTGGTCTCCTACAGATGGGTTCGGGAAGATACTAGAGGAAACACCTTTTACCTAGCAGGACGACAGCAGGACTGAAGAGTTCATTAAGGAATGCACTCTGCCTGAAGAATTTGGGGAAGGGATGGGGGACCGAGCTTTTGAGATAAATTATAATTCCTGTGGCAATGGTTGTATTAAACTTGAAACAACCAATGCGAAAGCTATGAGTCACGCCATGCAGCTTTGTGTCAAAGTGAAATATTTTGACGGTAAAATATTTTACTTCTTCATGAAAAATTCCTCAACTCTTCTTCCTTACTTTAACATGGCGAGAGAACACGCAGTAAAATTGAGACATTAACGAAAACACATAAAGGCACGAATTCAGTAAACATTTGTGAATAGTCTTGTGATAAATTTTTAATTAAAAAATTAACGTGTACTAAAGTGCCGCAAAGTCAATTAAATTAATTAGTCCTGCGCTTTTTCATGGCGGTTTGTATGCGTGAAAAAAAGATCGTACAAATTTCATTTTATTTTATATTAATTTTATGAGGCTTCTTGAAGTCTAGCGAAGACTACCGAAAATTTTACTCGATGGAGCTGCATAATGATTCTCTGAGTCAGCATTAAAGCAGAGGAAGAGCAGGCCCAGGGCCCGATCTGATTGGTCATCGGTTCCTGGGCCCGCCAATGGATGTGGAGGGATTCGTCGAATCAGGCTCTGTTTCAAAGTAATCGCTTTCTCTTACTCTCGAGTGGATTTTTTTACGATCTTATATACGGTGATTCGAAAATATCTTCGAGGCCTTGCGGGATGGATTAGACGAACAAAATTAATGGGAAAGTCACAGAGGTGGTAAACCTCGCGTAAATCATTATACGAATTTGTTTTTATTTCCTCATATATTTTCATATAATTATTCAGGAGATACATTCACCTTCCATAAAATCACCTGCCGATTAAGTCGATATTTAATTGAGAGTGCATGCATGCCTAGCTGAACATAATTGTTTCTGGCTAGATTTAATAACTTGATAGCTAGCTTGTGCTCTATCGAGTGATTTCTTTCTTTATTATTACCAACAGTAAAAGCATTGATAAATGCACAGAAAAAGAAGTAAATACGTGTGCGAATGATATTTTATAAGATACTTTATAGAGTTTAAATATCACGTAATGAACAGATAGAAAATCAAGATTTCATAACAGTACATAAATAGCTCATCAATATCCACTTATTTGTAACGCAAAACTTTTATGATTTTCGATACGACTTTGCGTTGAAGAAAGATTAATAAGACTATAAATTTTAACTTGAAACTCGCAGCAAAGACACGCGCGAATATTTTATTAAAAATACTGGAACTCGCCATGAGTGGAAAATCTGGTCGTTTAAAGTCAATAACGATGAAGCAATCGAGTAAACGGATCGCGATAAATTCCGATCCGTAGAAGCCCCGCGATGGGGGTTTAGATGTCGCGTCAAAGCGAGAGTGATTTATCCCACTCGCCTGCCTTTTTTTTTTTTTTCGTCACTTTAATCGAGCTTTGTTTGAGCTTAAACACACGCGATTTATTTACATTCGTAAGCGTATCCCCGGATACGGAAAGACCGCGAGGCGCGACTTCGCGAGTCATCTGACTCATCTGGATCGCGTTCGCCATCTGGAGCGTAAGTGTAGTCGGGCTCCGTTACGAGCTCGCGGCGGAATAATTTCGGAATTGATCGAACAATGTTGCGCCGTGACATACTTGCCGCGTGCATTAACGGTAGAGTTCCGCCGGTCGACCGGACGAAACTGGTTTTATCCGCGATTTTAAGCGCGCGCGTTTCTCAAAGGCGGGATATTTATGCGCGCCGCGGCTAGGCTCTCGCAGCGCATTATCGGTGGATGCTTGAACGGATACGTATTCCCTTTCCCCTCCCTCTACGCCCCCTCTCTACGGTCACACTCTCGATTTCATTCAGTGTAAAATGCTAAGATTGACAAAACGCCTTCCTCTGTCAATATGCCAAAATGGATTGTCATACCATAGGGGATTTTTCCGGATTTTTATCGCGCGCGCGCGAAAGAGAGAGAGAGAGAGAGAGAGAGAGAGAGAGAGAGAGAGAAGCCTTTGCTTCGTTATATGATCTTCTAATTTAAATCTAGATAATACTAATCACTGAGCGCAAAAAAATTATGAATAAAGATATAACATTCTTCGACATAAAATTTTGGATTTTTACTTTCACGACTTTTCTCTTTCTCGATCGCGAAAGAGTTATGATAAAAAATCCTTATTATCCCTGATAAAAACTCTGGAACCTCCACTATCGTGACTCGACTTTACATATATCAAAAAATTTAATGCTATTTATATATTAATTATATGTTGTTGCTTTAGTTTGAATTTTGTGATAAAAAAGCATCTCGTTAAAATAAATTGAGATTAAAACACTGTAAGTTCAATAAAAAAAATCATGATACAAATACTCCGCAAGTAAGTGACAAGGGAGCCGCGAGAAAAGAAGTTCTCCGATAGACACATCTCGGCGACATGAAATTCAATATGGAAAAACGCAGGACATTCGAATGAATCATAACACGTAATGAATATACATTAAGATGTATTATTGACAACATACCACTTCTCGTAATTAAACATGATATTTTCCTCTTCTCCTCTTGTTTTATAAAACAAGCACATAATGTTGCGGCACGAGTTCCCGGTATTCATGCACGCACGGTCTTCTCATTAACAGCAATGTTACACGCACGTTAATTATGTCTAATAATTCCCCCTTTTCCCTCGGAGATATTTTTTTTGCGAAAGATGACAGAGATGAAAGATCTTTCTTTTGCTATGTAATCAGAGATGAAACATTTTTCTTTTATTATGCGTTATTGATTATATTTAAAATTCATATATGTATTGTGTGCGTGCGTGCGTGCGTGCGTGCGTGCGTGCGTGCGTGCGTGCGTGCGTGCGTGCGTGCGTGCGTGCGTGCGTGCGTGCGTGCGTGCGTGCGTGCGTGCGTGCGTGCGTGCGTGCGTGCGTGCGTGCGTGCGTGCGTGCGTGCGTGCGTGCGTGCGTGCGTGCGTGCGTGCGTGCGTGCGTGCGTGTGTGTGTGTGTGTGTGTGTGTGTGTATTATCTTTTAGAAATATTTCTTTTCTTATATATTTTTCTCTTTTACGTTTCTATCTTCCTCTTCTTCCTGTTCTTTTGTTTGTTTCTCATATCTTCGATAATGTTTCATCTATTAATCATTGAATTCTTTATTTGGAATGAAAGCAGAATGATACAATACGAACTTGACGATTAGATAAAAACCGCATGAATTGAAACAATCTTTTTTATCTTTATATAAATAAATTTGTAATATGATAAAAGAAAGATAAATTTTCCATTATGACTTCTCTGTCAGGAAAATATCGTGTTCTCTTGAGTCACGTGACCTAAGAACAATAGTTGCTTATCGCTCATTTCACTAAGATACAGTTCAATAGTTTTCTCATTATATCTTATAATCATATGTTCAAATGTTTCTTACAAAATGATATACATACTTAACAATTATATCTGTAGTAAAAAGAAAAAGCGGAGCGAATGATTAGAGACAAATAATCATTCGCTAAGAGTTTATTCGATAAAATTGCAATGCCAGGATTGATCGAACTTCAATTCGCGCCGATCGCACATCTTTGCTCAGGCTTGGCGGATGACAGCGGGATACAATATGGCGGTTTGTACCGCTCGGTGGGATATGCCGTTTTGGCCCATCCGCGGCACGAGGGCTCGCGGTCTTCTCACGCGGCCCTGGCAGCACGAACGTGCAGAGAGACGGGACGAGAAAAGGTTGGTGGGACCAGAGCCAAGCTGTCTGCCGCTGCCGCCGCGCCGCGCTGGCTCGCTCACGGAATCGCCGCGCGGCGTGGCGCGGCGCGGCGCGGCGCGGCGGTGGCGTGGCGACCGGGAGCGCGAGCGACCGAGCGACTCTCGTTGCGCGCGTTAGGTAATATGTAAATCCTTTCCTCGAGAACGCCTCTCTTGTAGAGACCAACTTGTTTTTCAAGGACAATGAATTTACCGATGGACGCATTCGCGCGGAAAAGGCTCGTCACGCTTGCATTCCTTCGCGGTGCATTATGGTGGGCGCGGACGCGGGCGCGCGCCGCGCGCGCCTTAGCAAAAGGTGCCTTGCCGCGTGGATAAACATGCTACGCTACAGCGGGCCCAGCGAGACCTTCTCGCGGACCAACGGCGATAGAGATAGATAGACGAATGGAGAACGCGACCCGAGAATCCTGGGGGCGGGTCAGGTATGCGACGGGGAAAAATACGGGGTTCCTCGGACGCGTTCACGAACGTTTTCGAGAGACCACCCGCGCGCTTGGCATGGCCCTCCAACGACGCATAAATACGAGATCCCACGTTCGTTAATCCCGTAGGAATTTATTCGCGCGCGCGCGCGTGCATCGTCGATTTGTTGCCAATCTAATCCCCTGAAATCGCGCGAGGCGAGAATGCCGACGGCGATGACGACAAGGCGGTAAACAACCACCGCGTTCCGCACGTCGTTCTCCGTCGCCTCTACCTTGAAACGACAACATCCGACGCGAGCGGCGGATATTTGCATTCGCATTCGCGCGCGCGCCGTTGCCCAGGCAGCGCTGGAATGCGGTGCGCTGGAATATACAAGGATAAGGTCGGCGCGCGATGCTCTTCGAAGCGCGCGCAAGTCACATATAGCATAGGCGCGTCATCGTCTAAAATAATCGGGCCAGGCCGACGGCGGGGTGGCGGCAGCGGCGACAATGAGCAGCGGCGACGGCGGAGGTTGAGGAAGAAGTGGGTCGGAGAGTAGAACGGTGGGACGCGATGGGAAAGAAAGGAAATAGAAGAAGGAATCTCGCGATCGCGCGCGAGTGCGTCGCGCGTGTCTCGAAGTAGAGAGAAAGATAGAATAAAATAGAGAGAGATAAAGAAAGACAGAAATAGAAAAAAGGAAAAAAGATCAAAAAAGATGTGTTTAAGAGAGAATAAAGGCGAAAAGAAAAATCTCGTGTACGTAGCGAGAAAAAAGAAAGAGAAAAAGAAATAGGAATTCTTGCTCACCTAACTAATCGCGTGTCCGTAGTTCGAGCAGTCACGGCATCTCAAGTCGGGGCCCGACGATTGCACCACGCGTAACCTCACCTGACACTGACACCAGTCGTGCGCGTAGTCCACAACGCAAAAACCAGGAGGGCACTCTCCGGTGTTCCGCTGATGGTCGATCCGTGCACGGCGAAAAGAGGAATAGGGGAGGGGGAAGGGGACAAGGAAGTTTAAGAAGAGAAACGGGGAACGATGTAACCACGACAGCAGCAGCGACGGCGATGATGATAGTGATGATATTATTGCTGCTGCTACTGCTGCTGCTGACGACGATGATAATGATGTAAAAGCGATATGATGTTGATGTTGATACGGCTCCAACGAATTATCACACACACACACACACACACACACACACACACACACACACACACACACACACACACACACACACACACACACACACACACTTAAATACACAATAACAATCAGCACCCGCGCGCGCGCGCGCGCGCGCTCCTTTACTCGAAATCCGCGCTCGCGATGATTGTTATTCCACGTCAGGTGCGCTCCCTTTTCCACGCCACCATATATGGGAGTCGCGACGAACTACGAGGGCGAGAGCATCTGATCCCGATGATAGGGGCGATGACAGCGACGTGTGTGCTCCGATATCCTATCGTCGATCAGACGATCGTAACGCGTCGTGCGTTAACCGGAGTGTGCTCTTTCGCTGTCGTCGTCAACGGCAGCGACGGCAGCGGCGGCAGCGACGGCGGCGGCGGCGGCGGCGGTGGCGGTGGCGGTGGCGGTGGCGGTGGTGGTGGCGACAGAAAGAGGAATTGGAGTGGGGATGGGGCCCTCCTTCGTACACCTGCGCGCGACCTATCAACAGGTCCCCGTGCGCGCACGTACGTACGTACGTACGTACGCGCGCGCGCATGCACGCACGTACGTTACGCAGGGCCACGCGGAATCCGGCCCCGCCAAGTTCCACGCCGATGCGCACATACACGCTGCTGCGGATCCTCTCCTCCCTTGCTCCCGCCGGCGCCTGCTCACTTCCTCCTGTTTCTACCTGCTGCTCCGATACGTATCTCCCCGGGAGTAAGTGCTCTCGCGGTTTCTTTAAGGTTCTTCTTTTCCTCTTCCCTTTTCCTACTGTTTCCCTGACGACAACGGGAGCGAGATGACGTCGCCGCGATCGTCGCGGGAACGCGGCGAGCTCTGTTCGAGATTCAGGATGTCCACGCAGCCGCGAGCGAGCGAGCGAGCGAGCGAACTATCGCGTGATTTAGGCAAGGCCGCGTTCGAACGTGCGCTTCGGGGACCCCGTTCCAGCGCGCTCCATTCTACTGGGGCCCAACCTTTTCTACGACGGGACCTTCCCCTTCCCTTTGGCGGTCGATTCCAGGACCGCTGCGTCGACTGCAGGCCTGGTGCATTCCACACGCATTTCATCCATCGTGTTTCGCTTCTCTTTTGTCCCTCTCCGTGTTGATAGAACGACAGACATATACCGCGTGATTTCGATGTACTCTGGTCTGGGTCGATCTCGGTATCGTTACGATCGTTAAAAAAATTACAGTGACACGTCTATTCCGTGCCCCGATTTAATACCGCAGGCGACAGAAAATGTCTTGCTATAAGCGAGTTCGACATTTATTTACCGTCGCTTTTTCGACTGTTACGCTGAGATATCTGTCATAAAATTCAAATTGACAAGTATAATTTTCAGCGTATTAACACGCTAATTTTCATATATATTTTCAATTTTTTATTACTTTTCATCCAACAAATGTCTCCATGCGACAGATTATCATTAAGCATAAAAGTCATTTCCTCTTGAGTTTATATACAAAGATAAAAAGACAAGAATCCGTACTCTCTTAGAAACGTCTTAGCAACGTTCGTCGCGACGACGACGTTCCTGCGCGAACTTTCCCGTCCTTGTTCCTCTCATTAAACACGTCATTATTCCTCGCTCGCACTACCACGCTTTCGGACTCGCTTCACCAGCCAGTCTGCCGCTGCTGCGTCCTTCCTCCTTCCTTCTCTCCTCATCATTCCGCTTTTCACTCGCTTGCCTGCGGGTCCTCAACCCTACTGTCTCATTCATTTCCGAGATGTCTTTACCTTTTCGAAGGACTATACCCTGCGTAATCTTGATCTTCCGCAGAGAATTTCTGGGCGGTTGGTTTTACCGGTTAGTCGGCGCGAAAGTCACGTGATTACGACCTCTACGGTCGCAGTAGATTGTTTTACGATTAAAAATCGGACATTGTAAAGTCATATTTTTAATGTCATTTATGTGTAATTATTTGATTGTTATCAACTTCAAGGCTAGACATAGAAATTAAAAAAGGGGACAATGCAAGTGTCATCAAGTACAAATCTCTTACGAGTAAACATTTTGCGATAGGATACATTAATCTTCGATAAATTTTCTCTGACTAGTGATTATAATATTTTATTTTATTTTATCTATTAGCTGTTCGCTAAATAGAATTCCCTAATGTTGAGTCTCCCACATAAAAATGTTTTTTGTTCGTGGTCTCAATACAGTATGAATTAACTTCAGGAAAATTTCTAAAAATTTCTCGTTCACGTCGAACATTTGAATTCTATATTTTGGGATTAATATCAATTACTGTTTAACTTTTAGCAAATTATTGACAAAAGAAAGTTGTTAAAAAAAAAATTCAAAATTATATCTGTTGTAAAACAAGCGAATGTACAGAGAATGATTTTATCATCTATCAATGTATCAGAATACATTATAGTTTTATACCGATGAAGCGGCATAGAGATAGCCGGTCTATTCAAACTATTTATTGCAATAAATCAATTTTTATTTATCTATTATGTTTATTGCTATTTCTCCTTATAGTATAAAAATGCTTGCTTATCGTTTTTATATCCGTAGTATATTTTTCAATAAATCTCAATAAGAATTTTTATTTACAAAACTGCTATATACATGTACAAGAAGATATATTTAAATATGTATAAGTCGCTTTATAGAATTACGATATATACAATTGTTTGTTTTTACAATCTTAAAAAAAAACCGTAACATTATGTAGTCACTTCTGGAAAAAGATTTATTAGGACATGATCTAGCAAAAAGTATGCTAGATGCTTATTGAATGGCGCATTTTGTAAAGGATCTAAAAGAGAATCCATTAAATTGTTCCAAGGTTTGGAGAATCCTATTAATCGCCACAAGGAATGCAATCCTTCTCTTGCCGTTTCGTAATAATCTCGACATTTTCCTTGCGAGGGAAAGTCCTTCATGTAATTTTTGCCTACTATTTTTGCATGTAATAATTTGACGACGATGGAGGCGCGACCACCACTTAGAAGCTTGACTAGGATATTATAGAACATTGTGTTCACAATAAGGTCTACTCTTTTACGTGATAAGAAGGCAAATATCCAAAAGAGTCGTGAAATAATCGAAGGTATGCTCAGTAGACCATCAACTGTAACATAACATCATTTCAACAATTGTCATTAAAAATCATGCACATATGAAAGATATTTTTTATACTTACGAGCTTCTACGATGCATAAGCTTGCACCTTTCACGTGATTGCGCTGCGATAGGCTGCACGGCAAATCTTGAAAAGCAACTGATAGGTTCAAATTATTGCCGAACACATCCTCCATCAGTTTTCTGCCTTTACTTTCTGTCTCGCCGAGATGCTCGCTTGATGGTTCGACACCCATATCCATGTGCTCGTACTTTGTATTTGTAGATGCTAAAAAGGTATTCATGAACTTATCGAGATGCTGTCCTTTCTCCTTCCGCAATTTATAAGCCACGTTCTGGTAAAGGATGCCAATGTCAGGCGTGCTGTAGTTCGCGAAATACGGTTTTAAATTCGGAGTCGTGAGGAAAGTGTAAAGGAGCTCGCTGCTTCTCAGCATCGGTTTAGACAGTAATTTCTGTAGAAATTCTTCGTAACGCTGACGATTAGCTGCGAGGGATAAGTGCGGGTTCTTGCGCGATGGTAATGGCGAGTCATTTAACTCCTTATCGCCATGGAACTCGGCAAGACGTGTCCGTAGCGTATAAAAATCTTGATCTTGTCGCAAGACCGTCCACGATTTAGCCTCTGCCACACTATGAATAGCAATCATATACACCGGTTGTGTACCACCACCGTCCACGTGTGGAACAGCAACTCGCCACGTTGTTAAATCACGATGACTCTTATCACCGAAACCTTTCATCTCATTATATGCTCGAGCCGTGCAATCTACTTCTTCGACTGGGTAGGCATCTTGGAGTTGAAATGGGGTACCGTCAATCGTAGATGTCCGTAAAACACCATCGATCTTGCTCGGTTGATTATTGAATCGCATGGGAGTAGATGTACTTCCACTCGTACTACTGTAAATGAATATGTATGTATTTATATAATCATGCATGTTTTATTTAGAATTAACATGTAAATTATGTCTAAATATATTTGTATTTATATTATTTGTTTTTATTCATCCAAGAGAGAAATCGCTATTTCGATTTTTTCTATTACATTTGTACGTGTTACATTTGTGTATTATAATTAGTTATAAAAAAAAAAATAAACGAACGAAAAATAAAGTAGAAAATATTGAAAGATAATATTTCTGAAGAGTTAAAAATGTACATAAAAATATGTACATTTTAGGAGCTTACTTACTTAGCTATTGCAGCTTTTACTTTTTCGGACACTAAATGGCCGCACAAGCGTTTATATAACTAGAATATACAGAATAAAATATTATTAAAATATGAATAGAATAAAATTATTATTAAAATATGAATTCCATTATTCAAAAATTTAATATATTCAAGATTAAATGAAATTTTTAAGAAATATGTATATTAAATATTATAATATAAAAAAAAATAAAGAGAAATTATGAAATGGTCTTTTACTTGATAGCTATGATGGAATGATGGTAGACAAGTACTTTCCAGAAGTGCATGTGCTTCTTGATGAGCTTGATAGAAAGGTCGTGACGTCCGTAGTTCTTGAATTTTTTCTGGTCCACCTTCCAATACTATAAAATAAAAATGTATACATACAATTGCAGCTATAATCCATCTAAAAAAAATTATTTACAAATTACTTACTTTGTTGTATGCCTTTCGATATATGTAAAGGTAGATATAAATATTCTGGACCATCAGGATCAAGATACATCATATACATGTTTCGAACATCTATGTACAAGCTTTTTTCAGCGCTAGTTGACATTTCCGGATTTAACATACGTTTACTAAGATCATCTAAAAGTAAATAATATAAATTATCCAGAAAATTTAAATAATATTTAAAATGTTATATGTACCAATATCTAAGCAAAATTGGAGAAGATTCATAGGTCCTGTCTCTTTAATATGTTGCATAAACATATATAACAGTTCGGGATCATTTAATACTTCATTCAGAGATGGTTTGAAGCAGTTGTATGTGATGTGCGAGTGCATTGCTGGAATTGTCACCCAGGATTGTAGCATTGGTACCGTAACAGTCTCTGCAGCATTGGATAGAGAAGTGTCACGGTGAGTAGATAATGTCACCAGCATATTTATGTTTTCTGGATCCGCAAGTGCATCAATTGCTGGCAATAGCACCCAATTTGCCAAAATTTCCCGTAATATTACCTAGAAGTATATATAAACTGAAAGAAATGCATGAAAAGTGTTATGCAATAGTTTCTCTGTATAATAAATCTATTATCTATAATAATTCACATGTAAACTGAGGAGGATTTTAAAGAAACACATTTAGAAACATACTTTATTATTTGTTGACACATGTATAGCAGGTAATAAATGTGGCAACAACGCAGTTACTAGTCCCCGCAAATAATTCAACTCAGCTTCTCTTGAATAAGCAGCTGGATGAATCTTAGAGCTCAAGTAACTGCCGATATAATCCTGGGGTGTTTTAATGTCAGATTTGGACATTTTGAGCAATACATTCCAATCTCGAGCATGCTGTATGGCTAAGGGAATCAAACCGTCAAAAGCAATGGCTGCTGTATCTGCACGTAATAATCGAATGGCAATATTCTTTGCTACTGTTGTTATGGCTAAACGTAATTGCTGTATGAAAGCCTCATTTGCTGAAAAATCTGAATACCATGTGCAGACATAAATTTGCAGTACCTCCTCTAAAAGCTATAAAATAATACATTCATATTATTTGTTGACTGACAATAATCGATAAACAAAGAATAAAATTTATAAAATATATAATAATTACTTGTTCTAATGCTTGATCAAAGTCTTTTGGCACTTTGACCTTGGTTGAATGTGGCAGCAATTTATGCCTTTTGCAGGTGTTGTTGCTGCACACGCTGCATGAATCCTTAATCTCATGTCTCGTGATAAACTTGTCATTTGTAATATTGAACTTGATTAGTAAAACATCAACAAAGTGTGCTATCTGTACCGCGTAAAAACTAGCAATCACATAAATGCCAGCCACAATAAACACCCATACAATACTGCGAAAAAATTATAAAAACAGAATATAATTTCATATATACGATTTATGCACGTGCTAACCGTTTTATTTACCTCTGAAACACGACCACGATAAATGCGATAAATAAAATAATAATCGCCGACACCGCGGCGTTAAAAAAATACAGATCCGGCATTTCCTCGGTGTTAAACGCAATATATGATACTACGAAATAGTTTTGGCTAATAAAGCATTCTCACAGTTGACACGAAGCCACTTTCAGACACAATCAGAGAAAATATACAATGCGTCAAGAGAAAAAAAAATGCTACGTATAGTTGTCTCTTTTATCAGACAGATTTGAGTTTCAAGTGGCGACTCTACAGTGCTTAACAAGTACTATGAGGTTTCAATTACGACAAATAATCCAGAATAATCTGTAGTGAATTGCAGAGGAAAAGTAGACCTGCGGAAAAAAGAATCGATATTGTTTCAAGTTTCAGTGCGACGACTCAAGAAAATGAATTGAAAAATTTTTTCATATGGTTAAGAGAGAGATAATGATTTAAGATAACCTTATTATAACAAAAGCATTGGATAACATCGAGTAATGTATATGCCTATAATCGGCTAATAAAAACATTAGCTAATGATTTTAAAATCTCTCGGCTTTTATTCGATAATGGAAATGTCGCAATATTTGACTTATCAAGCCATCCTCAAACAAGGTTGAGATAAACCTTTGATTTAAACCTAATGATGGTAAATTGAAAAATGAAAATGCATTGTTTGATGTTATAATAATCGCTTATGGATTTTGTATTCGAAGTGATATTTAAAAAAAAAAAAACAAAACTGCGACGAAATGTCGAAACCTCCGGATCCGAAATTTTTGTTGCGTGGTGACATGAATGAAAATATCCACAGTTTGTTATTCTCAATTAATTCTAATGTGGAGCATCTTTATGCTGGTGATGGAAAGGGCACAGTACACATTTGGGACTTAGAAGTAAACGGCTATTTTAGTAGATTATTATAGATTAATGATTAGATTATTCAATTAATAAAATTCACATAAAAGATTAATATTGTGCTGGTAACATAAGTTTATATAAAAAGGAAAGATTTGTTAAAGGAATTATCTTTAATTTTTATAATTTTCCAGACAAACAGAATAAAAAGTCAATTATCAGATGGATGTAGTCCATGTTTTAATTTACATACAACCAATGAGTTTGACTTAATAGTACAACGAAGACACGGAGTGATTGATATTTATAAAATGAATGAATCAAACTGGATACTAGATAAAAGTAGCAATTATGGATATTGTAGTTTTTGCAGGTATATTATAACAGATAAATCTGTTATAAATAGATAAATGAATATTAAAGTTAATATTTTATATTACAGATCTCAATTGTTACCTAAAAAGGATGCAGTATTGATTCCACTTGACAATTCTGCAGTAGGGATATTATCATTGAAGACATTCAAGGTGGAATCAACATTAGATCCATCCAAATTGCCCTATAGTAGTAAATTAGGTACAGTAATGGCGATAAAATCGCTAGAAGATATAATTGATTTGGTTCTAGTTGTTTATGAAGGTGGCCAATTATTATTATGGGACACGAGAGAGAATCAAGTTCTCAGTTCTCTTACTGTAGAGCAATATCCAATGACTCTTGATTTTGACGCTTCCTTGATGCAAGGTATTCTTGGTAGTGCGTCAGAAAAATTAGAGGTATAAAAAGATTGATTTTTGTATTTTTCTATGAAATTATTTGGATGATTATTAAATTATGTTGATAAATTTTTAGATTTTCCAAATGTCATCAAATCACACGTTATTGCACAAATCTACAAAAGACTTGGCACATGTTTCTGGCATATCCGTTCTTTCTATACGACCAGATAAGAAGATTGTTGCAGCCGGCTGCTGGGATGGGCGTATTATGCTATTCTCGTGGAAGAAATTGCGGCCACTTGCAATATTAAAAGAACATAGAGCAAATGTATACGATATCGTTTATTCGCAATGTAAAGTCGAGGCTTATGATACCAAATGTTTAATGGCAGCAACTGGCAAAGATGGCTATATTTCTATGTGGGATATATATAATTAGAAACCGGAAATGTACATACATTTTTATAAGATAGAGAATATAAAAATATTAATATTAACATATAGTTAATAAATAAAATATTTTATATCTATACATTTTTTTTTTTATTAATAATCTCATTGCCATCGGACTATATGATACGACTTTTTACCTACTCTAAGCAATGATAAATTATTACTTAGTATATGGATGCCAGGTACAATTACTTCATTTAAATTAGTAATTCTTTGATAATTTACATAAAATCCACCTGCTGTTATGATTCGTTCAGCATCATGATCGGTTTTAAAACATTTTACTTTTTTTGCTAGTTCATATATAGTGAGCCCTGGTTCTGCTATGATGTCTACTATGGTTGCGCCTTCAAATACATGCGTTAATTCCGATGCGTTCAGTCTTATAAACGATTCAATTGACTTATCATATAATGCTGCAGATGCCCGTTTTGCCGCCAACAATCCATCTTCTGTAAAAGAATTATAGTAAATTATAATAAGCAAATAAAAATAATATAAAAAATATTAAGGAATTTAGGAGCTAAGTTAAATTTCATTGCCTGATATGACATAATGCACAGTAATAAACTGTGTTCTAATCTGTGATTAGGTTGAAACATCGTTATTGTACATGTTGTCATATTGATTTAACAATAAAATTTGACTTAATTTTTAAGCCTAATATTTTCTATTAATTTCCAATGTATTGAAATATGCTTTAAAAATGTTTTATCTTTTAAAGATAATATAATTTAAAAGTTACCTCCATGTACTAAAAGTGTAACTTGCTGTGCCAACAATTTTTGCGCTTGTCTCTGTTCTGGATCCTTCATATGAGCATCGACAATTTCAGTAATGTTATTTAGCGGTATAAATGTGAACAATTTTAAGAATTTTTCAACATCAGAATCTTTAGTTCTAATGAAATATTGATATAGTTGAAAACTTGACGATTTCGTCGGGGATAGCCACACTGCATTCAAAAGAGATTTTCCAAATTTCTTTCCACCTTCGGCTGTTATGAGCGGCAATGTTATGCCATAAACCTCTTTTTTTGTGCTCTTTGTAATCAAATCATATCCAGACATAATATTACCCATCTGGTCACTGCCACCAATCTGAAAGCGGCATTTATAATTTTTCATCAGCTGTAGCCAGTCATATGCTTGGAATACTTGATACGTGAATTCAGTAAAGCTCATTCCCGTGTCAGAGTTTAATCGCGACTGTACAGAGGATCTGCCCAGCATCGTGCCCATTCGAAAGTACTTTCCAATACTCCTAACAAATTCTATAACATTTACATCTGTATACCATTTCAAATTATTCACTATAATCAGAGGTTTCAGTGCTTCTTTCTTCTTTTTCCAAAGATAATTTTCATGATTATTAAATATAGTCTCTATATTCTTTGTAATAGATTTAACATTTTCTTCAATCAAATATTTTTCCATTTCGATGCGTTCAGATTTTCTATGACTAGGATCACCTATCAAACCTGTAGCCCCTCCTACTAAAGCTATAACTTGATGTCCCGCTCTTTGCCAATGCAAGAGATTCATTAAGATAAGTAGATTGCCGATGTGTAAACTATCTGCTGTTGGATCAAAGCCAGCATAGACACATTGGGGTGATTTGTTCAGCAAATCTGTTATTTCATTTCTGAAAAATAAAGATGTATTAAGATATTTGTAAATATCAATACAACGCAATATAATTTTTCTTTATAACATTATGATATAAAATAATTTCGTGTACTTACGTACTGGTATCAGGAAATAAATCCTCGTACATGCCTCTTTCATGAAGTTTCAATATATTTCTGCTGCAGTAAAATCTGTGTTTGTCAAAATTGTTTCTGGTGAAACATAACCTTAATAAAGAACGAGCGTTCATCTTGTAATACATTTGTTATCCTAGAGACAATATTGACAATTATCTTCAATTTTTTGGAAAATTATATTTTGTTCTGAATTTTCTACATCAAAAGATGTATATGTAAATTCGTACAATCACTAATATTTATAATTCAAACTTAACGATTATTAGACCGACAGCCTAACCTCAAATAATATAGCATGCGACATGCTTATGGCCAAATACACACACACACACATATATATATAATATAATATATATATATATATATATATATATATATATATATATATATATTATAGGTCCGTTTTCTGCAATTGCATCAAACTTTCTATCTTGTCCTCACTAATCTTCAAATATATATCTATTTCATTTTAATGTGTTATACATACATACATTACTTGTATATTAACTCAATATGAAGTACATGTTCTGTTAATATATATTAAATAAATATTAATATACATTAAATGATTTTCTTACAATTTTTCCGATTCCTTTAATAAATTAGATATACATTGATTATTGATGTTTTATTTATTATATCAATACAAAAAAATATTTACAAAAGAATACACACAAGTATGTTAAATATTAGACCAAAAATTTTTGTACGCGATTATAAATTGTTACAACAAATTACAAATTATCATAATAAGTTTAAACTTATGCTTATGCTTATTTAATATCCTGATCTGGAAGGAGGTGTAGCAAAAAATTTTTTATTTCTTCTTGTAAAAGTGCGGCTGTAAACAGAAAGAAGGAAAATATATAAATAAAAGTATAGATAAATTGCAATCTATATTATTTACCTCGAAGCAAGCGGAGTATTGAAGAAACCGCGAGAGATACTACGCTTCAGAAGTGATTCTGTGGATGGTGTATGCTTTAACTCTTCTGTTTTTGGAGTGCAAATATCGTTCGAATTTGTACGATTCACGTAAGTTGCCCAATAATCTGATGAAATTTGAAGTAAACCTTCTACTATCTAGAACATAAGGTACATTGTACTATCGTATTTCTCATATCAGATATAATAGCAAATTATTAGAAGTTTTTTCTTACCGCAACTTGATGCTTAGTTTCATTCAACATAGTAAGAGATGGTTCCTGAGAACTATAACCGACTAAAGTTGGTCCAAAAACCTTGGCAAGATTACTGATGGGCATTTTACATTCAGCGCTACTTGATACTCTCTGTAAATGTAACATCAAAAAGGCCAAAGTATCTCGATTCGGTTGTGGCAATTCTGATATCGCTTGATAAAGAGCGGCGTCAGCATCCTGTTTGTCCGTCAATTGTGTTGCACGTATGAAATCTCCCAACAGACCGACAGTGATTAACGGTTCACGTAATGTTCTAAAATATAAATTCAAATTTAAATTGAATCTATTATGTATAAGAAATAAAAAAACCATAGGATTCAATTAATTAATAGAAGATCGAGAATATAATTATCGCAGACGATCTGTCGTAATCGTGATTAAGGAGATTAAGGAGATTAAAAATATTTTTGTCACAGATATTTAACAAAGAATTCTGAATTCGAATCGATTCCGTTAATTTTCTCGTTTCCTGCACTTGCATATTTTAATATACATTTATTATATTCATGTAATATTAACATTAATATTATTATATAATATACACTTCAAACGACATACCTGAGAAAATCTTTCAAAGTAGAACAGATAGTCGCAATATCGACGCCTGAAAGATTTGGGGCACCTTTGCCTTTCAAGAATTTTTCTTTGAGATTTTTGGCGTCTGCAGCTGCTCCGTTCACTCTATATAATCCTTGCTCATTCATTCCGCGTAATTCAACTTCGTTAATGCAGTGAACTACTATGGAAGGTACCATAGGTGGTATCATAGGTGTGTAATCAGCTATCGTACCCTGTATATGAAAATGACATTTGATGAAGATATAATATACATGCTTTGTCAATGTGGAAATTATAATACTTACGGGTATACCACGTAAAGTAGGTGTATTTCCTGTTGGGATACATGGCAATGGTACCAAATCTTTACATTCAGTATGAGCTGTAGCTCTACAATCTCTGCACTTTTGCGCAACCTTTCCAAATCGGATTCTATAAATAAATTAAAAGATATTCAAATTGTTTTTTGTAATTATGATTATCTTATTAAATTAAATGTAAATAATGTACGAGCTCTTTGCTATGCTTACATAGTAACTGAATAAATTTACCTTTTGTTGCAAGCTATGCATATTTCTGCCCTAATAACAGTTTTAGCTGCAAAACTGTGACCCCTAGACTCTTTTGTATTCATGGTATAACCACCGATGTTTGGACTTGGTTTGAAAACATCCTCTGACTCGGGAGTTGATGAAAGAATGTCAGCTTTTGGTGCTGATGGCTAAAAATAAAATAATTTTTTTCTTCTTAATTATACTTATCATGTATTTAATTTGTAGAAGAAATTAAATTGTCATATTAAATATATGTACCGCGATGTCGATTGGTACTTCATTTGTATCTATGTGCGACAATTTTGATTTGTGTTCTGTACTGCTCTTGCGTCGTTTGCGAGAATTATGCAGAGGAATTTGAGGATCTGCATTTTCATCACCAGGTATAGCTTCAATTGTAGATGATGCATGGATTGCACCATCCTTCGGCATAACTACAGTAGTAGTTGCTACTATTCTATCAGAAGAGTTTAATTCTGTAGTTTTATGTGTGCTACGGCGATGTTTCTTCGCATATTCAGTACTAGGACGATGCTCTTTCCATTCTCGTCTTTTTTGACTTTCCAAGATAGCGCTGACCTCTAAATCATCTTCTGATTTCGACAGACAATTGAGATCACTCAGTAATGAGCCAGTAGAATTTAATTCTGCTATTGTGTTAAGTCTAAAATATAAACATAATAGCATATCATATAATTTAATATAATTATTATTTTTTGCTTATCATGAGTCACTTTATATATTTACTTGTCAAAAGGAATGTCATGAATATGAACGCTACTTTGACGATTCAAAGAAGTATTATTAAGAAATTGCAATTTCTCTCTAGTTTCATCATTCAGAGTTCTCCCTCCATCATTAAACAAGAAATCTCTAACTGTGGCAATTTGTTTCTCCTGTAAAAAGTAAAAGTAAGCATTTCAAAATAAAAACTTTTCATAAATGAAGAAAATATTAGTTACCAATGAATCTCTCTGCTCTTCGATAGTACGACGCTTGCGCTTCTCTTCTTCCAAGTTTCTTCTCGCATGGCGTAGTTTCCTATCAAGCCCTGCAATCTCATTATGAGCCTTGTCTAAAGCTGAGTGAAGTCGTTGACATTCCTGCACGGATGCCTGCCATTTCTGTCTCATCTCCTCTTGATTTAATGCAAATTGCAAGAATTCTGTACAGAGATATTGAACAAATTTATATTGATAATTTTAATTCTACTATGATAAATAGGAGTAAAACTTGAGAAAATGAACAACAATATCATTCATGCATCATCATCAATCGTACGAACCTTTTTCGCAGGATCCATTGATCAGGACATTCGTACATCTCACCATCTCGTCGTAAGTGGCTAAAAGCGACAACGACGTCATTTTTGCGTTTATTTTATCGTTTCTTTCACAAACTTCTATTCTGCTGACATATCATTGGCGTATAACATTTAAAAGTTCACTCGTTGTGACCAAAAATAACACGCGGCACCGTGACAACGAAATAATAAATCTGTACGTTCAAACGTACGCGTCAAAGTTTGAAATCTTTGAAAGCCGCTTCTTTTCCGCGACCGTTAAGAATCGATAGAACCGCCTTCAATGGAGAAAGTGTGAACTACAGCCAACCAATAATCGTAAGGTCGATATATTTTAGTATCGGTCCACAATAGGTGATTTAAGTTTTAAGAAGTAAGAAATTGACCAATTATAATCGAATATGAAAAGAATAATCGACTATGATTGGTCAATTTCTTACGGCTTAAAGATTAAATACTTATTGTGGACCGACACTAAGAGGTCTACAATGAGATTTTAAGACGTAAGAAATTGGCCAACCACAATCAATTATTCTTCTATAAATCGATTATGAATGGCCAATTTCTTAAGTCTTAAGTCTTAAAATCTCATTGTAGACATTGCTTTAGAATGAGGCCCAATCGGACATTGTCGATTGGTTGATTAAATAATAGATCTTTTGATAGGTTGCTCACTAGAAAATTCCTAGGTATCGGCCGATGTAAGTAGTATGTTTGATTGAAAATGTGCGCATGTAAAATGCTGCCGTAAAATACTATTTTATGGCGTGGAAATCGAGCAGAAAAGAACGCACGGACCAATCAATGAAAGAAACAAAAGAAAAGATCCTGTTTTTGAGCATAAAAAATATACATATATACTTTACGGCATATATTATAGGATTTTCATAGTATGTTTTAAAAATAGAGCCCTTGTCATTTTTTCGTTCTTGTGGTTGGTTCGCATGTTCTATTTTGCTATAAATTTGAATATTATTCAATTATGGAAATGTCCTGTTCGATCACGGTTTGCAATTGGACAGTTTACAATTGCAGTATGCACGCGCGCACGCACACTCCCAATAAATACGAAATATTACTCTACATTACTGTATGTGTATAATATTACACACACACACACACACACACACACACACACACACACACACACACACACACACACACACAGCACGCGCGTATAAATGACAAAGATGAAATAATTCTGAGATAGAGTACCTTAAGTATTCTGAGATAGAGGGTCAAGGGCTTATTACAAATATTTTGAAGCATTTTTTGATTGGTACATTAATAAAATTCTTTATTTTGATTGGACAATCAAATGTTTTGCATTTGTAGTGTTACATTGACCGTAACCAGAGACACTACAATAAAACTGGCCAGGACTCTGATCCGCCATGTTTTGGCTAAATCCTACAAGAGAGAAAGAAATATACACCATCTCAGGATGCCGTCACATGTGGCGTAACTTATGTAAGCGTAATCTGCGTAATATTCTAATATTTTACTAAATTAATATTTTACTAAACACGTTACGCTATTCTGAAAGCCTTCTTTCACAGCGTATTTCGCAAAATTTCGAGAAATGCGTAATTAATACAACCAATTGCTGAGGATTTCTGTTGTACTCTCTAACAGAAATGTTAAACTAATTTGTGATTGGTTTTTGTAATCTGTGTATCTGGAAAAGTACGCTTCATAGGAAATCGAGACTTTATATACGAGTTTACGAACAAATCAAGTAGATGTGAACCTAATCTGTGAGAATGTATTTAGAAATCATTATGGACTCTGACCTGTTATTATTAATAATATGGAAGCGATGGCAAAAGTGGAAAAAGATGAAACAATCTCAACAACAGAAAATTAAACAATATAATATTTTAAAATTGTTTGGAATATGGAAACTGATGGTATACCAACAGAAAAAAGCTCGTCATAAAATGTGAGTGCGTCCGATATTCGCAGAAAGATGAAGATTATTACAGGATGATAATCTGGTCAAAGAAATGAAATTTGAAGATTACGAAATGTTCTACAATTATTGTAGAATGTCCACAGAAATGTTTAATCAGTTGTTAGATATTGTTGAGCCACGTATGAAAAACATAAATTAATTAATATATATATTAATATATATTAATATATATATTTATTATTAATTAATTTGATATGATGATTTAATTAATCGTTATTATATTAATTAACTTATCCTGATTTAATCTTTATTCATTTTGTCGAAAAACTCTGATTATTCTGATTATTCACTGTGTGTGTTCTTTCGCAAAAAAATTAGATTCAGCGAAACAATAAAAGCATAAATAGCATAAAGTAACTGAGCGGAATCTAATGTTCAAGTGAAACGATGTGATTGGTCGGCGCAAGTTACGCTTACGCAAGTTACGTCGCATGTGACGGCACCCTCAATAGCGATATGTTTTACTTTGCATATACATTGATTAAGTGGGTGACACCCGTTTGACCACCTGATTGATCACTAACCACTCGCAGGGATCGCTGCCTAGAATTTTTCCACTGTTCAAGCGCTGTGAATGGCTAGTGGTCAATCGGGACGTGGTCAAACGGATATCACCCGATTTAAGTATATTGTGCATGTGTATTAAATACGTGATAATATATTATTAGTGTGATAATATATTATTAAATAATAGAGATACTAAAATTGCAAAAATAGTCATAAATTAATTATTTGTGATAAATTAATATAAAAAACGGGTAGATATTCATTTTTTTTATTTAAATTTTACTTTATATTGTAATAAAGTTTGTTAATAATAATAAATATGTATAATAATCTTTTCTAAAAAAGGCATGACATCGTACTTGCATCTCTCGAAATTTCCTCGAAGTTTATTGTTGATGCTTTTCCGCGATGGATTCTCTCGCTGCACTAACTTTGTAAATAGCTGTCATTGTATTGATTTCACAGAGAATCATTTTGGCAATTATATATCAAAAAATTAAAAATATTATAGTGTAACAGTAGTATAATAGTATTATATTAATTTTTGCTCATAATTGAAAAAGATAAATAGCGAAAAAAAAGATAAATAAATAAATAGTAATAAAATTTAAAATCGTTAATATTAAATTACGTTTTTAAATTATAATATTATAATTTAAGATTAATGTAGTTAATATATTTGAAAATAAGTAGGAATAGCCAAAAGATGGCGGACTAATCAAAAGTGGCTTTTTCGTGACCAATCTCTCTTATTGTAGTGTCTCTATTCTGAGAGTGCTGCGAGCGTCAAGTGCTGCGAATAAACACAGTCTTTCAAGAAGAACAAGAAATGCAAGTGTAAAAAAATGCATTTTCTTGATTGGTTAATTGATAGAATTGTTTGTTTTGATTGGTCAAACATTTCGAAGCATTTGTGGTGCTAAATTTGAATAAAAAAATATTGCAATGGAAGCATTTAGACCCTGAATTTTACTTTATGAGTAAACAGATCACGATGTTACATCATTTGTTGAATGATAAACTCACAAACAAATTTAAAACTTGAGTTGAATTAACACACTTTATACACTGTTTATAAAGAATCAGTCATTAAATGTAAAAAAATATTTATATTCTATATAAAAATTATGTACAAATGTATGTTAGTAATAAAAACTTATAATAATTAAGTATTCGGCATTCATAATTAATAATATGATTATTCATGAAATAGGAGATAATATCAAATAGTAAGAAAATTAATATAATAGTTTTTGAGAAACATATAAATATATTTTAATCATTAAATATTGAATTTTATATATCTAATTCTATAAAATTTAACTTTTTTGCATGTAAGAGTTTTGGATCCATTAAGGTAAAAAAAGTACCGAAAATTTCTTGACGATGAAATTTATGTGGATTTTGTATAGGAATATTATGAAAATGTAACTTATCTATTATGTCATGTTCCCAAACTATCGTTTCATGTAATATTGTCACTGATTTGTCATACTTGCTCGATTCTACAAAGAAAAATGTTTCATCAAAATATTTACGGAATGCGGCCGGGTATTTTAAACACGTAGCTCGAACAATTTTTTCGATATATTCACAATTTTCTGCGTTGCATGTATCTGTTACAGTTCTTAAAACCATTATATCCATTATATCATCTGTAAAACATAATTATTTGAATTTTAAGCTTTTTTCACATTCACATAATACATAAATTATAATGTTTACCAATGCAACATGACAAAGGCTCAAGCGTTAGTATTGGAACATTGCACAATTGTATTCCAATGTCCCATCTGTGTTTACGAACTAAATGTGATAAATCTGGTATCGCTTCCCATATATTTTTATCAGGAATATACATACAAATACAAGCCGAAATGTATATGATTAATTTTTCATGAATAATATAATACTCAGGTATTGAAACAAATGTTACAGGTATTTTCGCACCTTCTGTCCAAATACCTGTACAAATTAACAAAAATGAAAGCAAAAATTAATGTAACAAAATAATTATTTTCAATAAGGGATAATTTAATTCAAATTACTTTTTACAATAATAGAAATAAAAAGTAATTATATACTAAATTTAAAAGATTATGTATAATAATCTAATAATTATCTAATCTTTATATAAAACGGAAAGGTCCTATTAGCATATATCCATTCATATCGGCTGATGTTTAGAAATTTTCCAATGGATCACTAATCAGAAAATTTTATATTTAATTCATCAATCAGTGACATGTGTAATCCAATTCCGCTCCATAAAATTGCGTATATAAAAACTCTATCTTATAGAACATATAATAATAGTTTTTTATACTATATAATTAAACTTACCTGTACAAATATCATAAATATCAACACTATCCAGTTTTTGTCTACAGTATCCTACACCGCCTACAAGCATTAATTTATTATTGAGGAATACCGCGATCATATGTCTTCTCCTATTTGGCATTCTAAAATAAATATTAAAAATTATTTTTTACAAATAACATATATTTCATATTCTAAGATTATCTTTATCATCGACTATCATTAACGAGGTTGAGAAAGAGATAATTTTAAAAAATAACTTGATTACTATTATTGTTTTGTAAAAAATAATAAATCGTTACAATTTTTTTCACAAAATTTGAAAGATCTTTTTAGAATTCGCTTATATTTGTTTCATACATGTATGAAACGTAATAATTGTATATATGCAAAAAATAACGATTATATTCTTTATCATTACCCAAGAAATTTAAGTGTGTTACTATTTTACTGTTACAAATAAAAAATATGTTGTTACCAATACATTGCTTAAAAAAGTAACAATAATAACATTATAATAATAACATTTTTTTTTAATTCTAGATATATAATTATACTCTACTTACTCCGCTTCAAGAAACCATTTCTTAGAAATTAGAGAATAACGCCACACTTTTGTATTGTATTTTCCTGTGCCAATACCAAATTCTCCACCACAAAGATATAAATCATATCCTAAAAGGAGCATATAAAATGATGAATAAGATAATTCTAAAATAAGACAAAACAGAATTAAAAAATGGACTATTTACCATGGCCAGTAATTCGTTCTCCTATTAATCTATTTTTAGAATCGCTGATGTTACGATCTATAATCTCCTTAGGATATTTGAATGAAGTAAGTTCAAAGAAATTGCTACCATCCCAACAATGAATAAAAAATTCATTTGTGATACAATGGTTTTCAGAGGATATAATAGCTTGTACAAAGTCTATATGCTTAATTTTTTTAATCTTTAAAGGAATTGTATCCTGCAAAAAATAACTTTGTAAAATGATTTAGATGCTATTTTTAGAGTCCAATTTGTTGTTGAAATGTTATAATTATATAACTTAATAATTATAATTTTAACACATAGTTTATATATATATATATATATATATAATGCAATCAATGGTTTCAAATGTATAATAATGTATAATAACAGTAAATTATATATTTATTATCAAAATTCAATATGATTACAATTGGCAAACCAAAAATTTTAAATAAAAAAAATTTAAAAATACTATAAAAATTAATATAGAAATTATTATAAAAAAAATATACATAATAGTAAAACTTAAATAAAAAATTTAAATCTATATTCTTAACTTATATTTATTAATAAAAGTGCCTTTAAAAATAAAACCACTTGATTGGCTGAAAAGTCATTTATCAAATATTAATAACATATTTAAATTTCTTAGTAAAAGATAAAAATAAGACCAGAACTTTAAAATTTCTATATTTTTTTAAGACTCAATTATTCTGAAATATAAAGATGATCATTTAAAAAGAGATCGTTTAAAAAAGAATATACTTACTTCATGATGATGAATCATCCATTCTTGAATAGTATTAAGCAAATGAGAATCCATAGATTTCATATTAATATTTCCAATTAACTTTAGAAGATCTTCTCTTGGCAGTTCATAGCTTGAATAAAGCGGTAATTCATTAAAATGATATAAGCAAGCAGCCAAAGCAAGATCTTGTAGCACATTAATATTCAATTTTTGTGCTAGTGACCAGATATCAATTAGATATTGTCGTGACAAATAATTTTTTTCGAGCCTATCTGTTATATCTTCTACTAAATTATCTGCCACAAATAAAACGCTTAACTCCAACAAGGTTAAGAGATGATCAAAGTCTTCATTTAATTCGTGCTTCGAAGTATCGAGATTATCATTGTGAATCCAATTAATAAAAGCCTATAAAATTATTCCATTTCATTTATATACATAAGACGATTTAAATTAATATCTATTATAATTTTTACACAAATTAGGATATAAAAGTATACTTTTTAAATTAATGTTAATATAAAAAAAAACCATTTAAAAAAAATGAATTTTATATTAAGTATTTTGAAGTAAACATTAGAGTCAACAAACCTGCAACGAAACTGTAGGTATCTCATACTTAATAACATGTTCGGTTTGCTGGTATTCTAAATAGTTTGCGGACAGAAGCGCGGCAAAGTATTGACTTTTGCTGATCAATTTTTGTTTGTCCACTTCGAATCGTTCCTCTTTAAGAATCAACGTTATTGTTTCATGCTGTTTCTCATTTTCATCACTTTTCTCCTCTTCGCCACTTTTCAAGTTAAAATCGCTCATCGCGTGCGCTATTGATGCGACTATGATACTAAAATGGATCCTACCGCTTAGGTCCTTCCGACAGATATCGTACTAAATGCTTGGTTCTATTCCATGCTATATTCATAAAGTGTCGGTAATGCACATTCGTAAGATACGAATTATAAATGTAAATAAGTATTGTAAAATTTATTTTTGACTTTATACTTTTAATTTGTAAAAGATTTATAATTTTCAATAAACTATTTTCTATAAATTGAAAATGTACATTAGATTATTTTAATAAATTATTTTTCTATTGAAATCTTTTAATAAAATATGTTTTTGTTAATATTAAAAGAATGATAAAGTTAATATTAAAAAAAAATGTATTGTAGAATAAATGCATTGTAGAAAAAATGCATTGTAGAAATAATAACATTCCCATTAAATTTGATATAACTGAAATTACAAGAAACCTAATCGTGAAAAGATAAAACAAAATATAGTTCATTTCATGATGTATTATAGATTTTCAATATTGATAACATGAATATCGAAACGCAGCTTTCCATGAGATGAAGATGGATATACACACAGTAAGAAAATATAATTATAGAATATGGACATTATATATTATATTTTATATTATACATAAAATTATGCATATTATTAGATTAACAAATTTTCTACAATTTAAAATTTTAATATTTAACATATTACACATTAAAAAGTTTAATATCTTTATTTATATTTGGTTTAATATTTATTACTTTCTGAAATTCTAAGATCTAATAAGAATCTTTATTTGTTAAATTTTAATACATTTAGGGAACATAAATTATCTTTTTGAACATATAATGCCTTGAGCTTAGAAAATACAGAGATAAGTTCTGCCTGTATGTTTGCTATTTTTGCAGCAAGATAAATGGATTCCTGGAAGCGTTTCTGACTGTTTTTTAAGTTTTGTGGGACCAATACACCAAACCATTTTATGGGATCTCCTGGTTCATCTACATCGTTTGACTTTTTAAAACTAATGTCAAAACATGGCACAGTATCATCATCAGTTGTCATTTTAGTTTCTAAGTCAAATAAGGATGTCACTGTATCTTTATTATTTGGAACCTGTAGAATACTAATGTTCTCCTTTCCACGAATATACTTTGCTTTTGCCAATTCAATATGACCATCCTTCAATAATGCTTCCATTTGAATATTTTCACGAACTTTTTCTTCCATTAATTCTAATTTACGTAACATCAACTCATCAATTTCTTCTGACAAGACATCCATGCTTTTATTCATGTTGTAATTTGCGATTATCACTATAAAAGTCTATATTTGTAGTATATGCAGAGAAATGAAATTTTATCTAAAAACAGGATATTATAAAAAATAAAATTCGTAAAATGAAGTTCCTTAGACAAAGCATTCTAAAATCATCTAGAATATGTCCAGAATATCCTGAAGTCTTAAAATGTTCTGATTTCATCCAAGACAATTTCAAGATATTTTATGTCGTCTGAATGTACATATATAAATTTATAATGTAAATATAATGTATGTATATATATATTATTACAAAAACATATATTACGATGTATAACTTAAAAGACTTATTTAAAAATATACATATATTTTACATAAAAACAACTTACATGTACATAAGAATTAATTTCTGTTTAGTGATCATCTCAATCTATATTTTGCTATTAAATGTTTCAAATATATCATTTCATTGACGAATTAAATTTGTTTTTTCAGTCTTTTATATTCTTTAAAGGACAGATTTCAGGAAATCACTTATCATAAGTCAAATGACATTAAGGTTACTCTTAACAATTCGATATAGTACGCAAGTACGCATGCGCCTGAAATTCCGGAATCTTCGTTTACCGACGTCTATAACACATCTACCGACGTGTATAAACTATTTTCTAACCTATAAAAAAATCTAACAACATATATTTCCAAGTAATTTCAAAGAAATATCATTTGTATTTTAATATTGGACAGAATGATGACTTTGGAACCGTGTGAATACAGTGGCACTACGCCGATATTGACAAAGAAAGAGCAGAGGCACAGCTTATCTGCTAAAAAAGGACGTGCTAAGGGATTACGGAATATCTTGGCACAACCCAATTTAAATTTTTGGTATTTTTGCATATTAATTTTGAAGAATTTTTTATTGATTTTTAATAAATTAGTATAATAATATCAACATCTTCTAAAAGATATGATCATAAGTTTTATTTATTTTTACAATCTTTTTATAGGCCAGTTATCAATGTGGATCAGTATCCTGAATTGCTGAAAAATTTGAATACGTAAGAATGATTACAATATATGAATAATCTTGGAAAATATTTTTAATAACCATTAAGATATATATTTTAGAGCATTGCCATCAATTAAATGGCCTGATAAAATTCCCATGCATGTATATAAAAAAGTATCAAAAGAAGATCGTGCATCAATAAAACAAAAGATGCTAGAAAAGGCACCTCCGAAACCAGATATATTGTGAGTACCTTCTATACCTTTATTGTAAGCAAAGGCAGCTTGAAATTTAGATTTAAATTTTAAGTTATATGTTACACATATCAAGACATTAGCATAAAAGGGTAAAAATTTTATTGATTGTAAAATATATATTAAATAATATATATTAAAGCCTATTTTGTTTATATTTCAACTTCTTTATAATTTAAATCTATTTGATATTTGAAATGATATAAATATAATATATTCTTTTTTAAACTTTGATAACTTGCTGTTGTACAGATGATATATTTTTAACTAATTTATAAAATTTAGGAAATTTATGATCATGGGTATTAATGCAGTCACTCGAGCTTTAGAGAAGGATGATATATGTTGTGTCTTATTAGATGCTAATGTTGAACCGCCTTTAATGATAAAGCATATTATTATTATGGCAATGAACAAAAAAATACCTGTTATTCTTTTACCCACTCTAAAAATAGTTACATTAGAAAAACTAGGATTTGCCACAACAGCTTTTGCTTTAAAGGTAATATATTAATATTTTTTTATCTTCTATCATAAAGATACATATTTTTAGATATTTTTAAAAAATTTGTTATTTTTGTAGCAAGAAGTAATGCAATGTCCGGATAATGTTTGCCATCTATTATATAAATCGATAGCAAAAGCTTCTGAAGATTTTGAATTGCCAGAATGCCTACTTAACTATCTTAAACCTGATGAGATATCTGATAAAAAAATAATTTGTGAACCGAAGATTACAGATATGGATTGTGATCCAATTCCAAGTATTTCTAAGCCAGAAATACCTATTACAGTATTTACAACTGTATATAAATATAGATCTTTAAAAAACAAAAGAGCTTTCATACCGCCAACAGTCAACCAAACTTCTCTAACTGAAATACCATCAGATGAATTTATTGCTTTAAGTAATGATTTTGTTTCCATCAACGATAAAAATAGCATAAAAACATTGAAAAATAAGAGATATGTAGATATCAGCGAGAATGAAAAGAATATAGAAGAAAAGCAATTATCTAGTGAATCGAAATTAATTAATACTGACACAAATTCGAAGCACGTAAAAAAGCATAAGTTAAAAGAATACCAAACTAATGAACCTAATTATTTACCATTAAAAATAAAACGTATACAAGGAAACAATAAACGAACAAAAGCAACTAAATTTCCTAAAAAAAAAATGAAAAAGCAATAAAAGTGCTATACAGCTAGCAGTAAAGCAGCTTAGCAAATAAAAGATTAGACATAATTTTTAGTATCATACAATAATATTAATTTTAAGTGGAAAAATATTTTATTGTGATAGAATAAAAAATTATAAACTTTAAGACAAATAAAAAATTATGTCGTTGAAACTAAAATGAAAATATAGTTTTTATTATTCTTGAAAAATATAGAAATTTAAATAATGAGAATGATTGTTTTTTAATCTGCCAAAGGAAACAAATATTAGCCAATGTGATTGACTTTTATATTAAAAATTGTTATATTAATAAGTTACCATTAATTCATGTTATATTCAAATAGTTAAATAGTTAATATAATTTTATATAAAGTACAATTTTTGAGAAGAAAAAATAATTATTTAATAATATAATCAAAGTGTGTATAATAATTTATTTTTGTATCTAAGACTTTAGGGAATCAATATAATTGATATAATTAATATAATTGTACTAATCATTATCTTATACATTATTTATATTGTTAGCTTTAATAATTAATTATAAGAAAAAAGTATTGCATGCATGTGTGTATTTATAGAAAAAAAAAAAATAAAAATAAACTCTATATATATATAAGAATTTATTGTTTATATGTATGCATCTCGGCTACTTGTAGATAGATAAGTCAATCTTCCGTCTTTTTCCCCGTTGATTCCACGTTTGAATTTGGTAATGTACATACAATGTTTCCTATATAATATTTATAGTAAAATAAAATAAAAATAAAAATTTACCAGGAATAATTTTTTTAATGTCAGAAGTTTATAGTTTTTATAATTGATATTTTCTTCATAAAGCTTGCAATATCATTGGTATGTAATCATTCTGTTAAGAACTTTACATTAAGTTAGGTCAAATTATAATTATAAAACATTATTATAAAAAATACCTTAATGCATATAAAACATATTTATTTCATTAATATTATTATTAGTAATCTTATTTATTGAGATATATTTATCTTAGAGTTAAAAATCTTTTTTAACTAATATGTACATATAACTAGCCTAAATCTAACTTAATTCTAACTTAGCCTAACGTCTTAAAAAATGATTCTTTTTGCTCGTCAATACACTTATGTCTCACACTTCTTTTATTTTAAAGTAAAAAAAAAAAGGAAAAGAGAAAATTTTTTTTTTCTATCTTGGTAATCATTGATATTCAATTCCGTAACAGTTTTTTTGAAGCTCGATATATGATTAATTTTGTTGTCCATATACGTAGCGTATATGTAAAAAAGAACTTGTGATATAATTATCCATAAAAATAAGTTAAAACAATAAGTTAAACATAACTCCTTCCATATCTTATTTTTAAAAACAAAATAATAAATATTCTTGAATATCAATGCATCACCAGCAAACATTGACGGCCTTATTTGCAATACATGAATAATGGGGGATAACAGACTTTATCGAAAAGTTTTCATTACATAACTTTACTATTGAGCAATCTGTCAACTCTTCTATTTCCTAAATACAATTATCTTCATCTTCATCTGCAATATGTAGTAGCTGACTACTTTCCTGTTTAGGTACATAGGTATATAATTTATCTGACATGAGAGATATATGATTTACATCTATCTTCATGTCTAGAATATTTTCCCTTTTTGTCTTTAAAGCTGATTTTAAAACACACATGGAATTTAGAGCAGCCGATGAAAGATGTCGATTTTTTTTATTTACATCAGGTAGAAACGAAAATATATGTTTTTTCCAGATCCACATTCGAATTTGGAACTGCTCTAATAGCATTTAAAACTGCTTTTAAATTGGAATACTTTATATTGTCAGTTTTATGTTGCAAAATTTTCTTCCACATGTCATCAAAGTTTAGTTTTGACAAACTTTCTTTCTCTGCTTCCATAATGTCAGAATATAACATAAACCATTCTTTTTTTATTGTTATCATCTAAATCACCAATGATTTGGACGATATAAGAAAGATCGTTAAATGACGTTTTCTCTATCAATATTATACAAAGTTATGTGCGACTGAAACACTTTTAATTTATATAAAAATTGATTTTTAATTGACAATCTTTTACAAATTTCTTCGGCAGCTGTATAATATAAAATTGTAGACAATTTTTTCGAATATTTACAACTTTGTCCACATATTCTTCATTCATTAATTTATTGAGATATTCCTCACAATCGAGCCTAAGTTAATATCATTGAGAGATTTGTGATTTTCATTTTCTGAAAATATAATACTGGGTAGATTTTTTAAAAGGTCAGATTTTATGAAATTTCTAGAGATTTGTATCAGAAGATTTATTGATTCAGAATGCAAAAGATGAATTCTTGTTTCCTGTAGCTTGGAAAAATATACTAAATGCATTAAAAAATTGTAAAAAATATAGTGTAAAAATAATAAATATGCTTTTATGCTTATATCTTTTACTATAGACAACAAATCTTTTCTCAATGATGTGTTTTTACTCTTGATTATTTTAAAAAATTCTTTTAAAAAAATTCTGAATAATATCCCAAGATTCAAGAAGATTTCCGACACATGAGTAGCAAACAAGCCATTGCGGTTCATTTAATTTAAAAATTTTATGTCTTCCTTGAAAACAATTTAAGAATTCATAAAAATGTTTTGAGCGTTCAGGATTATTAATACAAGGAAATTTAGCATAATTAATATAATTTGCAATTATTTTAATAGATTCCTCGCAAGTTGGAGCCATGTTAGAACATACGGCTTCTATAATTAATGTAACAGAATGACATGGACACGATAACGTTAAGAGATTTTTACATTTTTCTTCAAGTTTTTTTTTAAACGATAAATGTTTCTCTGATATAACCAATGCGTTATCACATGATAAGGCAATAATATTTGAAATTGGTATTTGCAACTTATGTATTTCCATTTTGAAAGCATTAAATAATTTATTTATTTACGATCTGTCGTATCAATATCTATTAAATTTGATAATTGTTTATGTACATCTAATGTTTTGATATTAACATATCGCACGAGAAATGCCATCCATTTAAAATTTCAGGTGTCTCATCGATGAAAACAGAAAATTTAGTATTTTGAATATTTTCAACTAAATGATTGGAATGGTTTCGATTGGACACAAAACATTTGAAATAATATTCGCACATTTTGTACAACCCATTCTCATATTATTTAATATTTTCAGCTCTTCCCCATCTTGAAAAAAATTCAGAAGTGTTTTTGCAGTTTCATGTGAAATATTGTGCTCGGCAATTAATGCGGCATAACAAATTTCCGCTAATTCTTTACGCTCTTGAAACTGCTCAAATGATTCATCAACTTGTTCTTTTAATTCTTCGACGAATTGATCTCTATAACATTCTTTACATCCCTATTTCTTGCAATTTGCATGACGAAAAATTTGCGATAGACCACAAATTAGAGATATATCACAAATTGCACAAGCAAATAAATTTGTATTATCCGAAACTTCGCATAACCATGGTTTGAATAGTTCAATGTCTAACCAATGCTTTTGAAATGTCATTGCCTTATGCAAAGTTTTTTCCTTCGGATCTATTTCATCACTATTAGCTAAAAATATACCTTTCTTATTAATGTTATCATTATGGCTTGTTGATTCCGCATATCTTACAATATGAAATAAGCCGCATGAAAACTTTTTATCAAATATAATGCAATGACAGAGTCATATCGCCAAAGGTTATTTTGCGTAATCAATACTAACGATCATCCGTAAGCCAATTCTCTCTAAAGTCTAGTGTTCGTTTTTTCTTTACTGTATTACACGTTGTCATACTGAAACCAAGAATATAAAGGAATTATAAAATTATAAGATATAAAATCGAAAATATTTATTTAGGATTTACATAACCACATCCAAGTAATCACACAAGTCACACGATGACTGACTCCTTATATGAACTATCTCACAATTTTCATCAGAAAATTCTCACAAAATCTTTGAGAAGCTTTTATAAATACAATTCACAAGCTTTCATAAGGAATATAAGTTAAATTTTTGTGTGTGGATGATAATTTGACAAGAGACAACTTCTCTCTTTGCAATTTTACTTTAATAATATTTTAACAATAGGCGATTAAAATGTCACTCGTATGAGTTGAATCTAGTTGAACTCCTTGATCAATTTTGAAACTTTTTCTGTAAATTTCATGACATGTAGAAAAACAACAAATAAACAAAATTTGAACAACTCCTATACATAGGACGCTTGCTGTGCGGCAGAAGTGGCGCGGTAGTCAATCATTTTGTCGCTTTTGTAAAATTTAAGTCCTGTTCACAATAGATTTGTTCTTTTTGAAGATTTTATATTTTTGAATTTGAACTGGTTGTATTAGTTCACAGTTTATCTTTCTCTCTTTATATTGGAAGAAGAAAGATAAACTGTGAATTAGTACAATCAGTTCAGCTAAAAAGAACAGACCCAATAAAAGAAATATTAGGAACAAATATTAGATTTTGAAAATAAAAATTAAACCCACTCCGTGTGTATATTCCGTGTAAGTCGCAAGTTTAATGAACTTGAGATTCCTCTTTTGTTCGGATTAATTAAATTTTAATATGATCCCTAATCCGTAACAGTTAATATATTTTTATAATTATACGATACTAAGTTAACGTATAATGAATTCTATACTGTATATCAAATTTTATGTCCATTTTCTACATATTAATCTTATTAATGTGTAACAAAATTGCATGTAGAAATGATGTTTTGTCATTTAATAGTCTTTTTTTCAATATGACTTTGATGTTGATAGTTTAAAAAAATATTGCAAGATATGAGATATTGCTTTTTTATTATAAAATATTGAAATATATTCTATAAATGTAACAATCTTATCATACAGGTAAACTTGACTTTACAGACGATCTAAACATTCTTGTAAAGAATATGAGGCCAGTTGTACCTCCTGGTATATGACTTATTAGAAAAGACAACGTAGCTATCAATTGCAAGACAGCACATAATACTGTTAAAGGAGTAGATTGCAAATGCAGAGCAAAGTACAGTGTGCCTGCCAATGTTGCAAAATACGATATAGTGAAATATCTTTTCTCAGCTATAAATAATGTTTTCATATAATTCGATCCCCACAAAAAACAGAAGCTGGAAGAAATCTGTCATTAAATATATATTCTTTTCATATATATAAATATCTTTTAAGTAACACATATATGTACATAAACATGTATACATATACACACATATGTACATACCTCATTAGAAAGAAGAGACTTCCTAAGGAATAAAGCAGAGCAAATTTTCTTGCTTTAAGTAATAAAACAGGAATATAAACTGCTGACAGACAGAAGCATAGTAATCCCAGAAGAAAACATACGGAGAAAGATATGAGTCTTTGCATTCTTGTCTATCAAAATAAAAAGAGCAATATATTTTCTAATATTTAAATATTCCATATTATTGATATTAACCTTATTTAATATTTAAAGAATATTTTGCAAGAATGATAGTGTAAATCTTAAACATATATAAATTGTTTATTGATAATAGAAGATCTTTATCGTATTTATATAAATAAAAATTAAATGAATTTTTCATAGCTATTTCTCTTGTAGAAATATTTCAAATAGAAAATTTGAATAGAATTAAACGCAATACTGAATATGTGAACAAAGCCGACTTTACTTAAATTTTAATTAATTAAATTGGTAGATTTGCTCATAGTTTTCAACTGTAATTGTTACTCCTAATCAAATCTTTCTTTTCATGTGTCAAATGACAAAAAAATTATGTTTACAATATTACAGGCATTATTTGCCAAATTAATCATCGACAAAATTAATTTATTTAAAGTCATCTTAAATCTTGTGCTTTTATTTAGTTATTAGTACTTTGGACTAATTAGTATCCTAACATTAATCAACATCAATAACATCATCTGTTGGTTCGATGAGGTTATGAGAATATGCATTACCATAGTAGGACAACATTCTCGTTGTGATCTTTGAATCCATCCTGCATCTTCCATCATTTCATCAGTATCTCGTCTGAACCATTTTCCAAATTTGGTTTTTGATATCGTCACCGAGGGAATGGTGATTTTATATTGTTTTTCATTTTTGTTGCTGAGAAGATACTCATTCAGCTCTTTATTTAGATCGGCCATTTTGACATATTTCTATGTTACGCTATAGGTATTATAAACTGTGAATGTATCGACTGTAAATGAAGGATTGCTGTTATCGACGATGACTAATTGCACCGAATTCGATATTAATTAAAAATGGATAAAATTAATCAAGTAAGTTGTATTTATTAACGATTCTTTTCATCACACAATTTCCAAAATACGCTCGATTTTTAACCATTTGCATTTCTAATAAAGGAAAATTTATTTCCAGTGTTTTGTACAAAAGGTCGTTTTTCTTTTAATTTTCAAAATGCTAATTATAGCAAACTGTTGCGACGATTGGATAAATATCTTAAAACATGTATTATTAATAAATTGAAATATATAAAGTTATATTAAAATTATTCAAACAGTTTAATAAAAAGAGTTTGAATTTATTAAACATTATTTTTTAATATAAATAATATAGTTATATATTTTGCATATTATTCAACCCTAGTGGAAATGAAGATTCGAAGCGTAAATGTAGCATAAAGAGAAAACGTGAGCGAACTTTCTAGGAATGTAAATTCGAACATTCCCGGCTAATAATAAGCTGACGTAATTTGTTATTATTTTGACGATATCAGCCATTTTGACGAAAAATGATATTAAGATGGTGACAAATAACATCAGATTGCTACCTAGATCGAAATATAAAACATAAAAAAAAATATTTTACGTTTCCAGTGCCTAAATTTACGAATTTTCTGGAAGGTTTATTCTCCCCTTTTGTTCATTCTCTCCTCACACTACAGTTATGCTCCAACCTTTATTTTTTCAGAGAAACGTCAGAAGGTTGTAAGTATATATCATATATGTATGTAAATATATATATATATATATATCATATATAATATATCATATGTAAATATATCATGTACTAAATATAATATAAACGACTCCGCGCGTTTCACGCGAATGAAATGCCACGATGGGTTTTCAAACTTACATTTATTTAAACAAATCAACATTGACCTCATATTTACGGATTGTATACTGTATTTGTTGCACAGAGGATGTACCTTTCTATACGCGAGATCTACGTATCTCGCGACGCGTCGTATCATTTGACAAATCATTACGATCGGGGATTGAGAAAATAGGAGGAGAAGGAAGAGGAAGAGGAGAAGGAGAAGGAAGAGGAGAAGTAGAAGAAGAAGAGGGCAGATAGATGAAGAGGGGGATTGGACTGTGAGTATCGATAGAATAATTAACGAGATTAGAAGAATCGGACTAGAAACAAGTCTCACGTTATCACAATGTAATATTGAGTCGCATAAGTCGTAATAAATATAATAGTAATAATAATAATAATAATAATAATAATAATAATAATACAAGGTCGTTCGTGTGAGAAGAAGAGGAATGATATGAATAAGCGCACAAACGTAACAATACAGTTCGGGAAACTCAGACAACAGACCGATCACATCCGAAATACAATACACGCTACGAATAACCGTTAATAACCCAGGTTCGCTTAATATCCGTCTTATATAATTTTCTTGTGTCTTTTACCGCTAAATACGCACTGCTCACGGCCGCTTGATCTCTTGATTATACGATACATAGGATGAGACTGCTAATTATTCAACATGAAGATCTCTAAACTTATTCTCACATGCGCCGCGAAACGAATTCACCCCGGGGACTGAGATGGCTCATCAATCGTGTCGTCGACAGATTGATGTTTGCATACTTAATCGCGAAACTCCGTATATGTGTATAAGCTCAAGGGAAAATACAAACGAGCGAGTAAAGACGCGCGAATGAAAATCCGCGCGGTTGTTCGTCAATTTAACTCGTGACGCTCCGACAGCAACGAACGCCCCTTTCATCTTTCCGTCGATTCCCTCTGTGTAATTCCATTTTCGTAAGTCGAGCTTCGAAGGATCGCGAGAAAGCCTTTTGCGAAAAATCGCTTTCGAGACGAAGAAAAATAATTTGGCAAATTTGATCCTTTGTCACTCTCCCTCACTAACTTTTTACTGTCGAAGTAGAAAGCAAAAGAAGAGACGAAATCTTTTCTCTCGTTCGTCACATCTTTATGTATACACGGATTTACGCAATTAAGCGTATGTTATGCGAGATGCGTGCGCTTGTATACATGTATCATTTTCTCTCTCGCTCTCTCGCTCTCTCTTTCTCTCTTCCTTTCTCGCGTTTTCTATCACTCTTCTCTCTCTCTCTCTCTCTCTCTCTCTCTCTCTCTCCATACGTATAAGTGTGTACGTCTCTTTATGGACATAAATTCGTGTGTATTTTCGTTAACTATATACTTTGGCTTGTCCTCACACCTCACTGCACCTCCGCCTCCTGTTTTAACGCTAATGGCAGCAAGTTTGTTTTTATACTGTAATAGCGTCCTCTCAGCGCACACACGTGTCCTAATTATCCTGCTTCACTGTGTTCGAACGAACGCGTGTACGTATCGTATCGTATCATGTACATATACATATATATATATATGTACGTATGTACGACCCATCCGATGACGGCCGGACGCGCGAATGGCGGCCCTTAGGGTTGATAGTTGGTACGCGACGGTACGTCTTGTTTTTCCTTTTATGCTATGTATAATATCATACAATACGCAATGACGCCGTAATAAACTGCTATGTGTACGCACTACGAGAGGGGAGAAAACTATATATATATATATATATTTATATATTTATATTTTTTTAATATACTATTCTTTATATATGTATATGTGTGTGATTCGTGGAGAAACGAATCACTATGTTTAGCGTATAATGCACGTACGTGCACGACATGTACGTGTGCAACACACGTGGTGCGACCGCGCGACGCGACGTCCCGGCGTTCCCTCCCCCCCCCCCCGGCGAGATGCGAATTCGGGAGGAGGAGGGGGTGTAACGGCAACGCGTGAACGCAACGATCATCTTCCGGTCTAAATTGATCCACCCGGATTTTCCGGCGAATCGTCGCCGACGGGGTTGCGATCGGGGATGAAAGCGCGTCCGTCCGTCGCGCGGATCAGGGATCCTCACGAGAATTCGAGATTTCGCGAAACGACTCGCGCGTTCGCTCGAACGCGTCGCGCTTCCTTTTTCTCGCTTGATGCGATCTCGTGCGTTATTTCCACAAGAAGATCCACGACAGTATATCATCAGATTTGTAAAATAAAGAGAAGGCTATACAACATAATCAGTCAGTTATCTTTGATCACGGTTCTGAAAGAATTTTTGTTGGCTCTTTTGACGAAATTTCGTATACGATCTGGATCTTTCTTTTTTTTTTTTTTATTATTTCTATTTATCTGTAGAAGAAACGCACGGAATGCCTCGAGTGCTGACGGTTAACGCTCGATCTCGTGACGCTCAGAGGGTGAGATACGAACGAAACGGACCGTCCTCACCCCGGATACTTCGCTCTACGAGTACTCGATTTACACTTCTACTATATTATTAATCGCAAGTAATATCATTAATCGCTCATCGATCTTGGTCCGGGAAAGATTATTACGGACGATCGATAAGACCGAAAGGGAACGAAGGGAAGCCGTGCATCGAGAGAGTGCATCGAGAGAGAAAGAGCGGCAAAAGATACGTAGATGAGTATCGCGCGCGTAAACCGCGTACGAAATTACTAGCGCGAGGCGTTCACGCGGCGTTAATTAATACGCGGGGCTATCTTAAAAAAATTATGCGCTAAACGACAGCGGCCGTTCGCGCGCGACACGAGATCGCGAAGGGACACTGGTGTGTCTAATCAGCGTCGTCGCTCGAGCGTACTCGGGCGACCACTAATGCGCCCGACTAATACACGCGCGTGGGGGTTGCTTCCCCGTTAACGGTGCTGTTCACGTGCCTAAGTGTGAAATCCCCTATGCGTTACACAATAATATCAACCGCACCGAGAACACCGAGCCGCATCGTTCACGAGACACACGCACGATATAGAAAAGATCACGGGCGCAAACAGGGGGGTGGGGGGAGGGTGACTTGTACGGAGTATCCTATGTCGAGGGCGAGAGCGACGAAGCGCCCTTCATACGCGAGCGCGAAACTAAAGAGACTAAGCGCGCGAGTGGCAACGCAAATACAAAAATGAGACCTGGTGCTCAATCGAAAACGAACTATATATCGCACCAAGGACAAAGGGAGAAATGATCAAGTACGCGCAGCCGATCGCCCCTTGTCAGCTTTCTTCTCTTTTATTTTATTTTATTTTTTTTTTTTAATCCCTTAGTATCCCGTATTCACGCGATTCTCCCACCGACGCGTTTCAACCCCTTATCTAATATTGCACACACCGGCACACGGAGGGCTATGTATCCGGCGGCGTTCCTTCGTCTTCCACGTTTTTTTTTTTTTCACATCACGTCCGCCGGATTGTCGCCCGAACAACGAACGAAATCGCTCGTCGCGGATCTGAATCCAAACGCGCGATTGTCGACCGCGACACTATGCGATCTAACAATCTCGCTGATATCACGTATAAAAGAGAGAGAGAGAGGAAAAAAAACAAATGTGAACGAATAACAAAGAGTCGTATCTCGTCGAGTCCCGACAGCTCTCGAACGAGCGGAACACCTTCGGGATCCGCGTTGCCCCTGGAAACGAGGCCAATCCTTTGATCACGATGCGTTCGAATCGGCGCATTCGAATCTCCGCAAATTTTCTTTCTCCCTCCTCTCTCTTCCACATTTTTCTCCTACCTCCTCCTATTATCTACTTGCCGCTCGGACGCGAACTTTATAAATATTATATATAATTACGTGTATACGTACGGGGGACGCGCGTATACTTTACGAATTATGCTTAGCGTTATTTATTCGCGCGCGTCCACGATCGAGGCGGATCGCTCCACGCTCCACGCACGGGACGCACCCTGTGTGTATTTTCGATCTCCCATCCTCCGCGGCGGAGCGCTCTCTCTGCGAATCGACGAGTCACGCTTACAGTATACTATAGAGATTCATGTCATTATTATTATTCCCTAGTCGATACTTTAATCGTTTTAGCATTACGTTACTAATTACGTTATAGAACTATCAATCAACGCCCTATCGTGAACCGTCTTGTTCGCGTCCGCCGGACGACAACCCATCCGCTCATCTCAATAGAGTTCACCGGATGTCCGCCCGGTCCGCGCGCGACATCCTACATTTTGTCTTGAGCTGAGAACATACAGGCGCCGCGCTCCGAGGAGGTGTACCTCCGCTTCCCCGCGACAAAACGCACACGTATATATTACGCTATTTAAATAAAATAGTCAGTCCTTGACCCCTCGCCTCGACTTCCGCCCGTTCCTTGGAACTCGTTTCTCCATGGAAATGATTCGTCGAATGCCGAAAATGTTTTCCGAGTTATTTCATTCTTTTTTTTTTTTCTTACTATTTTTTTCGTTTATTTTCCATTGTAGTCTTCGTGTAGGCCAACGAAGTTTTCGGCGCCCAGGCGGGCGCGATCGTGTTAGAATTTTCCTTCATGTCTCGTTCGACCTCGTTAATCTTCATCTTGATTGATTAATTGTGCCCTGCCGTCTTGTTTTTTAGGTGGATTTTCGAAGATTGTATTTCTTCGTGAGGCCCTTGCCAGGAAAACCGAGCCGCAGTCTTTCGCGGGACGCCTCTCTCTCCGAATGGTGGTTTGAACCCCAATTTAACGGCCCATCGTCATTTGAGTCTGAGATCTCGTTTTTCTTTTTATTCAGTAACTTTATAAAATCGTATGTAATGTAATGGATATTAGAAAATAATAATTCCTTTAAGCTGTACACTCCATCTCCATTTCGATCTGCATCTCGCTGCATTTCGCTGAGCTGCCCGTGATGAGCGCGTCGATTATAAAGTAAGGAAGCCAGTGCCGATGTTCACCGCCGATAATATATCCGACCGACGGTTTATGGAAGCCTTCGTTATACCGTCGTGACGTATTCGCGCAACTCGGGAGACTCGGACCTGAACCAAGGGTCGTCGTACTTGGACACCTCCTCGCTTCGAGTTCTACCGGGCGGTTTGGGACGCTCGCGGGACTGCATGCGCGGTCCCTCTTCGCTCAACGATCTCTTCGTTGCATCTATATGCTTTGGCACCTCCAGTAGAGCCTTGGATCTGGTCAACTGGGGCCTCTGCCGCTTATTATCCTCGCTAGCGGCGCGTATTATCACGGTCGGCGGGGGAGGCCCGGCCTGCGGCAGTCTGTCCTCCAGCGGATTGGTAGTGGGGATCGACGTTTTCGTCCTGAACGCACCCTTCCGAACGAGCCGGGGCTTGCTGAATCTGCGCTCCGACGGTGAGTACTCCGGCGAATATTCCGGTTGAGCGATACTCTTTCGCTTGGAGGTGGGTGTGGTGGGCATTGGTGACCAAACGGGCGGCGACAGGTCATCCGGTGTGGTCACCTTCTTCGGCGGCGTCCTCTCCGGCGACTCGTCCTTCCAGCCACCCTGGTAGAGCGGGAACGGTGTGGGAGCCTGGTTGAGAATCTTCATTCGAAACTCTTCGTCGTCGCTCTTGCAGGGCGTCGCCGGCTCCGGCGGCGGACAATGCGTGGGCGTGACGTTGTGGAAGGGTGACCATTTCTTGTCATCGATTACCTCGACCGGAATGTCGCTCGGTGACTCGTCATACGGTGTCCACTTGATCTCGCTGATGTGCTTTTGCTCGCGCTTCTTTATCCCGATCGTCGGTAGCGGCGACGAGTCCTCGTAGGGCGTCCATTTGGTGCTGGTAATGGTAATCTCCGGCGAGATCAAACGTCGCACGATCCTATTCTCCAGCTTGGTCATTTGCCGTGGATCCGGCTCCGGCGACATGCTCCTGCGTATGCTGTACTTGGGTCGTTCGCGCAGACTCTTGCTCTTTGTCTCCTCCTGGCTTCTGTACCACTTCGGCGCTTTTTTCTCGGCGGGCAGAGAGACATGCGGCTTCATGGCCCACCTTGCTCGTATCGGCTTCTTGCTTTCCGCCGGGCTGACAACCTTTTCTTTGTCCTTTTCTTTCTCTTTCTCTGACACCCTGAAGCCCCATCTTCTCGAACTTTCGCTTCTCACTTGAGCGGAGCGCTCCAGCTTGGGTCGATCTCTAGGTTTTCTGGCTCTGGCAGCTCTCGGATCCTCGCTAGCTTGTCTCTTTACTTCCGGTTTTTCCCATGGCGCAGTCGATTCCTCGGGCGTCAGCGACTTTGAATAATACAATTTCTTTTCCTCCTTCTGTATCGGTTTTTCCGGCTCTTTTTCCTCCGGCTTCGGTTCCACGGGTGACGCGGGGGCCGGCGTTTTTACCTTGGGACAGGTGCATCTCGGCTTAGGATTCGGCATCACGTCTGGCACCTGCAACCATCTGGCTTCCCTCGCGAATCTGGTGTCGTCGCTGCTGTGTTTCCTTAGGTCGTGCATCGGCGTCAACAGATTCTCGACCGACCACTTGTCCGTTTCCGCGCTGTGATGCTTCCTGAGATCGCCACGATGCACGCTCTCCGGCTTCTTCTCCTCCGGAGTCAGGCTGTGGCAACTGCACTTCGTCTTCCTGGCGAGATCCAGATCGGTGCTCGAGGTATGGAGCTCCCAGCGGAACTCCGTACCCTCGCTGGTGCGCCTTCTCAGATCCCAGATTGCCTCGTCGGGCGACAGGAAGCTGCTGGTACCCCATGTCACGTCGGTGCTGCGAACTCTCAGGAAACTAACGCGCTCTCTAGTGCGAGCATCGCTCTCGTCGCAGGTGCACAGCCTCGTCGGTGTCCTCTGTGATTCCAGTGGGGCCGGCTCGATGGCGTCCAAGTCCTCGATCATCCATGATATCTCCTCGCGGCGTCTTCGACCACACGATGGACAGAATATGTCGTCACGACTAGACCGCGGCTGCGGGCGGGGCAATGTCGGAGTCGAAGTCGAGGTCGATGCAGTGGGGTCAAGCTGCGAGAGCGGCTCCACGCCGTCGTGACGATGGCCATCGTCAGAGCGTCGTGACGTCGCAGCCGTGCCTGGCGATGCGCACCAGCAGGTGTGTGTAGCTCCGTCAAGCTGCCTTGGTGGGTACCGCGACTCCGGAGACGACGAGGCTCCGTTCGAGGCCGCTGCCAGACAGACTTCCGCGTTCAGTGGAACCGCAGGCCTATTCGAAATAATTCATAAATAACAGCTTGACTCGATGTATTTTTATTTTACTGTGCAAAGTTTTTTTTAAACATCTTTAAAGAGAACAGGTTTTGTATTTATAAGTGTAAGTATTGATACCTTTTTCTTATTGTAAAAATAAAAAATATTTTTAAATATTTTTATTAATACCAAAAGTAAATATTTATTGATTTTAAATTGATATAAATTGATATAAGTAATTTAAAAATTGATCAAATAATTATCAAATAAAGAAGTATCAAATAATTATATTAAAAAAAAGTAGAGATATTATTGTGCTACGATAAACTTAATAAATTTAAGTAACGAATCGTATGTGTTATTTAATTAATTTATTATGGCATTTATAACGTCAATAAAATTAGTAGAACGTACCTTCAGTTCGCTGAAGATCTCTGTGAAGAATCCGGGCTCGCTGTTGATTCGCAGCATCTCGGAGCTAAGTCGATTGACGATCAGGAGACATCGGTCCCAGAACTTGTCCTTGCTGTCCTCGACGAGGAACGGCTTCAACGGGTAACTGATCTCATTACCCATGTAACTATAGCTCAGGTAAAGACACGTCAGTACTGTCGCCTGGAGCTCTTTCTCGGACGCCTCGTCTCCATCGACGAGTTCTTTCACCAGCATATACACGAAAACTACATTGGCAGGGTTTATAAAGGGCACATCCTGGCAAACAAAGGGAAATAAATGTGTAATTAAAATTTTGCATATTCATATTTTAGTGACGCAGATTTAATATAATACATAATATTATTTATTTTAAACACATTTACTTTTTATGGATCATTTTATATTAATGACGTTTAGCGAAATCGTTCAAATTGTTCAGAAATATTCTATTTGCAAATATTCTATTTATCTGGCTTCTCATAAAACAAACATATATCTATACACATATATTGTGTAAAATATGACTCATATCTAAAGCACATCATTTTGTAATATAAATATCAGCTGTGTATCTCGGACAACAATAAGTGATAAAAATAAAGTTCGTGACAATTCGCAATTACGGAAATAAAAAGAAATTTTTTTTTTTCATTAGATGACCACTAAGTATTTATTTAAGTCTGTACTTTAATATTGTTCAAACTGACATAATTTCGAGACAACTCGAGTTTAATTTTTAATATGTGATATCACAAATATCATTACATTATTGATGATATAAGCTACATTTTTTACGTTTGTTCTTAATTGCTGTGCTACATAGCATCACATACACGTTGAACATTTCCCTATGGACTTTAGGGACACACATCTTTTCTTGTATGCATACACATGCGTATGCATACACATGTGTGTCAGTATAAATATATGTAGGCATATATATCGGACGCAAGCGCTTTGGATACAAATATAGTCACACAGATGTTAATTAGTGCGGATACACATATAAGAAGAATATGTCATATAAATAGAGGGTCTATTTATACTTGATAAGACCTCCAATAGCCATGAAACGTGTGCAATTAAGTACATCTATGTATACAACTACAATATTAATTTACATATAAATAATCCGCACTAATTTAAATCATACATATATTATTTATATATATATATATATATATATATATATATATATATATATATATATACACTTTATAAAGATTTATGCATTTTTATACAATAAAAGAAAAATAATTTTTTTGATATTGCTACTATATCAGATAATAGGATTTTTAAATGAATATATTGCAATTTCTTAATAATTGTTAATAATAATGAATAAAATTTTATATAACAAATTGAAAACTATTTATCTATTATCGTAAAAATCTGTCAAAAATCATTAATCAGTTTCACAATTTAATAAGTGTAAATAATAATTTATTTATTAAATACATGCGTTATATTACAGACAGTATTATAAATAAAGTCCATAGTGATATGCTTTAATGCGGGGGAATGCACATCGAGTCGACCTGGTTTTTAAAATATAATCAATACAAAATGTTAGCTTGGTTAATAAAATAGATTATTACGAGTAAATCATTTTCGTTTCATAAACAGATACATTTTACGGCCAGATTAAGGCAATTTAATTTTAATCGTTTTTTACTAAAATCGGCCAGCTACAGCTTTGTACCGTGTGCATAACCACTCGTAGAACAACCCGTTTTCGCTTTCAGGGGAAAAGTGCACGCTATGCGTCATGATCTCAAGGGAGAAGCGGGAGCATCGGTTCGCGCTAAGACGGAGCGAGTCGCATTAGCGCGCATGGATGCATCGGCTCACGGTGCAGGAGGAGCGTAGGTGCATCGATTCGCGTGAGAGGTATAGTGCACGGCCGTCGGTGGTGCGACGCGGCCGTCGTACATGTGGGTGCACCGGTGACCCGGGGAGGATCGATGCCCTCGATACGTTTTCCCCGTCGATCGGTAAGCTCGCTCTGCCGCTGTTTTTATTGTTCGCGCCGCACAGTCGGTCGCCCCGTTCCTCGTTAGCCGTGTCTCTCGGCTTAATGCACATTACGCCGCGCGCACTCACGTTTGCAATTTGTTCACACGCCAGAATGCGTTTCCCTCCCCCCGCCCTCCCCCCTGTCTCCCCTCCCCCCCCCCTTGGGCTCCCGCCGCTGCCGTATGACGCTGGCGGGCCGACGACACGCTTCTCGGCGACGGCGACACGCCCTCGTGCCAGCGCCGAAGAATAATCGGAACAGTGGACAATGCGGCGGAAAAAGAAAAAGAGATGCGCGCGGTCTCGCGTGAACGTGCGAAAAATTTTTCCAAAAAATCCTCCCGCGCGAAAATCGAAATCCGACTCGCGCGTTCGAGAAATCGCTCTTACGAAAAGATAGAGATACTCCTCTCACATAGATGCGATCGCTTATCGCATATGGAATTCCTATTTTATACTTTGTTGTATTATGATTCAAATCGGTTGTTTCGCCAAGTTTTTAAAGATTCGATGCTTAAAGCAAAGGATTTAGATCGGTGCGGTATAAATAATAATAGATTATGCAATCTTTCAATTTGTTTCCTATTCAATATTGAATACAAGCAATTTGTGCGATCTGTTATTGTTGTAATAAATATCTTACGAACTGTCGAGAAATAAACAAATAATTATTCACAAATAATTTATTAAAATCTATTTAAGTTGCAGTTTTTCTTATAACGGAAGTATAATGTTTTAAATGATCAATCTTTTGCTTTATTGCAGAATTTCTTGTATTTTTTTAATTTAAGTCAATAATGCTTTTTTTTTAACATCTAGCAACTGTTCTGAATATTAGAAATTTTTAAAAGGGTATATCTAGAAAAGTTAATGACTGACGTGTTTTAGCGAACCTACTATCGATAATATTGCAAATAGGGCATTGCGGTAATCAGATCGCGTGACGCTATTGAAAAAATTATTCATGATGATGTCTATCGATGGAAATACGTTTTTATGTCTACTCGCGAAGTAAGCCTAGAAACTTAACTACTTTCGTGTGTGCGAAACTGGTATTCACAAAATTACATAAGACCATCCAAAATATTTGCACTTTATTAAAAAAAAATGTCTTAAGATTTTTATTTTCATTCATTTAGAATTTTCTTTAAATCCAATTTTTTTAGCTTTTCTTACTGCGAAAAAAATCAACAATAAATCGATCAAAATTATTGTTGATTGTTCGTAAAAAGAAAGAATATGGGAAACTATGGGAATAATTTAAAAGTAGCGTTTTAGCTTGTTTGCCGTTATTATTTCGCAAAGAGTAAACTGCGTGCAGAGCTTTGTAGCTTTTGTTGTCCTATGTACGACTCATTAGGGTTTCCACGTGCTTTCGCTCGTGGAGAGGTGACCCCTCTCGATCAGGTAGAACGCCGTTCAAGAGTCTCTCGAGGGTCGGAGGATGCGGTGCAGCAGAATTAGCGGTGCCAATATACCAGGCGAGGACGTACATATATATCTTCAGGTCGGTCGATATATTCGCCAGGGGTGAGCGGCCTGCTCTATCACCGAACGAACTCGGCGCGTTATTCGAGTCGCTTTAACGTAGAACTCGAACCTTTTAATTAAATTTTCAAGACTGTGGATAACGATTCTCGGAATAGGACGCGAGTGCGCTACCTGGACCAATTAGCGGCTGTAGTCGGCGTGCATGCGAAACGCTCTCAACCGCGGCGACAATCTGACGCTTAGCCGGCTTAGATGATGTCCTAGATGGAACTTCGCGAGAACCCAGATCCACGTGAATTACACACCTCCGAGTTGTGTGCTCACGTAATTGAATTATGCAAATTAATGAAATACATACGCGCGCGAACGCGATCAGTCCGCGTGCCGTCGACTGATATCCGCTTTCGGTCGATCCTCAGGGGTGGTTTGGCTGGATTGGAGGTCAAACCGTTTCCACAATTATATCGACAGTTTCAGTTTCGTCCTGATCATCGTGTGTTTATCGAAGATAATTAATTAGGTGACAAATATACAACGCGACGCGCGATACACGTGCATTTCCGTACGGAAAACGTGACAGGAACGGAATTTTCAATCATGTATGGTTTCTTTTTAACCAGATCTTCAACAACGCGGCACGATTTGATCTTGTTTAACGTCCAGGTGAAAGGTGAATCGTCTAGGACAATAGTTTATAAGTTGTTTTCGCGTGTTACGACATTTTGATGGGGCTAAACGATAATGGAATGACGTAGAAAGTCAATATTTCACTTACAGTTTATTATAGTTGAAATTGCGATAATGGATGATGTACGGGTCACGAGAAATTATTTGCCAGCAAAATAAATCCATTTTTAAATATCTCATTAACCCCGTTTATAAATGTCTCTTAAATATCTTTATGTATTATTATTTAAAAGACCTAAATTAAGTATTGGTAGTATGAAATATATTTTTAATATAAATAGAAAATAAGATATAATAAAATATAATTTCCAAATGTGATATTTAAATTCTTTTCAATAAATAGAAAATAAAATAAGGAAAAACTTTCAATACATAGAAGATAAAAATATTACAATAGGAGATATATAATTTAATATAATTTGATATGATATCATATTAAAATTTTTTTTTTTAATATTTGAACAATAATTTATACATTAAAGTAATTAAAATATTAGAAAGCTAATAGAAATATTATTAATTGTTCCTTTTGTTTGAAAATATTTTATAAAACTTTTTAAGGAAAACAACTTTTATATATATATATATATATATATATATATATATATATAAAATCAAAGATGTTATCAAAGAATATCAGTCATATCATATCACCAAAATTCTATCAATAGAGACACATGCAGTAAATACATAAAGTAAATGATGTCTACTTAGAAGTTTAGTTTAGATCATATCTAAATTTAGAAAATATTTACTTTCCTTTTAGTTCCAATAAAAATGGTCAAGATATTTTTGATGATACGATAATAACCCTAAGGTGATCAAATAGACAAACTTTTTCTCATATACGTACATACATGCATACGTGTCTAATACTTCCTCTATACGTGCATTAATACACATACATACATACGTACACATATATACGTTCGATTTTATAAAACACATTAATCGTATAAGCTGCTATATCCGTCTTCTTTTTGTATATTTAATCACGCTTCGTTACTGTCTCTACATGTGCTCATCGCACCGTGATTTCTAGACACACGTTTAAAGTATAATCTCGGGATGAACTACGTACATATACTTGAAGAATTAAATTTAAACACGTGTAAAATAGATTGCAGTTGTTAATGTTTTTTCAACATCGAGTGTTCTGTAAAAATCAAAATGCACAAAACAGCAATCTCAAAAAGCAAACAAAGCATTCTCTTACATAATGCAAAACTTAGTTTGAATAATAAATCAAATTGAATTAAATAGAAGCCAATAAAGAGCCAATAGAATTATTCGAACATAATAAAAATATACTTAATAAAAATATACTCAATGAATTCTTTTGTTCTGAATCATCAAAGTATCCTTCATGTAAATGCTTATTTTATCGCAATTTATATATATATATATATATATATATATATATATATATATAAAATAAGCAATATGTTAACAATATGCCGGCAGACTGCCAGCAGATTCAGAACATAATCAACTGAGATCTACATCTACATTCGGCTTAGGTTCTGCCGATAAAATTTGTAGAACATATCCAGACAAGAGATTAACAACATGTTACGTCAAATTCTGCTCGGTTTCTGTCACCAATCTGACATAGAATATTAGATTTTGTCATATTTCTAACAGTAGTCGACATCATCAAATATTACAGACCCTGTTTGAAATTTGCTGTCTTCTTGCCATAAGAAATTAATAGCATATTTTGTTCAAAATCTGTATCTGCAGCCTTGGTTAAATATATTTGTGCATTATTTCATATATTATTACACACCGAATTAAAAATAAAAATTTATGAGCGCTTAAAGAAGATATATTATAGTAAAATGCGTTGAAAAATTAGGTAGAATATATGTGTTTGACTTGATTCAGTCGCATATTGCAAATTGTGAGTTATGAGATATTATTAATCTTGTCAATTAATGTTCTCAGAAATAAAATGATGAAAATAGATAAAGACCGGAGTTTTGACTTAATTCTAAAAAAACTAGTAGAAAAATCATTATTATTAGACTGCTGCTATAATGTGTGTGCGTCACAAATATTTATATTTTATTTTTTAATATCACTCCTTTTACCCTTCTATATATTTCATATTAATGCCAATTCAGAAGCACCACTTGAGAAACTACTTGTCTTTATAAATTTGCTTACGTCTAATCGTAACGCGATAAAAATACCCTCCGCTAGGAGCTGACGTCCGAGAAGAGAAAGTATCCCCTCATCGTAATTAAAATCAAGGGGGTGAATGTCCCTTCTATGAACAGCATTTTTTCGCATATCCCTATGGGGTGATTTTGCGACGTTGCCATGACTCGTGTGCAACATTTGTCGTGCACGTGACCCTTCATCCCCTGTGCGGTTTTCTCCCTTAATGTGCATTGCTGCACATCTCTTTCCTGCAACGTTTTCTCGTATCTCGTCAACTGAATCCTTATTAGCTCATTATCGCGAATTTGTCACAGCGGAGGATAAAATATAAGTTTATCAACTTTAACCTTTCCACATGCGTGGCAGTATTTATTATACACTTTTGAATAAGTTGTAATACCATTAATGACGTAAAAAGTGTGTGCAATACAATTAATGACGTAAAATATGCAATTTTATATTAATACAATAATAATACTATTAATAATAGTATTTAAATACAAAACGAAAAGTGTGCATTGTGTATATAAACAATTCTAATCATTTTGAAAACTTAATATTTATTTTTAATTACAAAAAAATAACTATTTAAAAATTTACAAAAATTATTTGTTTTAATATGACAATTAGGTGAACTTTATAACATTTTACCTTGAGATAGGTATTGTAATAAATATAAATAATATATTATAAAGAGGTTCGAGATAAGTGAACTTATTCCAGTGATAAATTCAAATTAATCAAAAGGGTGCAGTTCGAGAAATCTAAAGATCTGAAGATCGGTCTGTTTCGATAGCTGTTGCTACAGGGGATGAATTGACAATAAAAACCGCGTATGTATATTTATCTACACGGATGCACCCTCAAGGATTAAACACATGCACGTGCACGCACGAATGGCTGCTTTTTGTTATCTGCAACTGTAGCTCTGTGCATACTTGTGATGCATTGTATTCATAGAAATGTTCAGTGTATTGATTTTTACACATACTTGACGCGAATTCACATACACGTAATTTTGTTTAATTGTGTTTTAAGAAAACAAATAATTATATATATATATATATATATATATATATATATATATATATAAATTATAAAATTATATAATTATATATATATATATAAAATTTATATATACTATTTATATATAATAATATAATTTATATATATATTTATATATTTCCTGCAAAAATTTATGATATATATATATATATCATAAATTTTTGCAGGAAATTGCTTATATATATAAAATATCGAACTCTTCATATAATTTTTTGCTACTAAAAAAAGATAAAATAATTTTTTAAGTAAAAATTTATTATAAATTTATTTCATATCTTTAAAATTTATTATAATTTATTTCATATCTTTATTATAAATCTTATGTTCTGAAAACGTATATAATATAATATTATATTTTATTCAAAAAATATAAAAATGCAAATATATTTTTATTCATAATAATTTAGTATTGAGTTTCGTATGTGTATATATGAATTTTAATGTATATAATTAAATGTAAGATTATCTTTAGTAATTAAGAAAACGTGAAAATGTTAAGATCGTTTTGTAAATTACATTGAAGGCAAGAAATAAATAATTAATTGTTTCATTAATCCTTAATCGTTTCTGTGACATTTGACTGACAATTTATCTAATGTACATTTTATCGATATTTTTATATTTATAGTAATAATAATTATTTCAAAAGCGTTCTGCAAAGTTTTCACAGAAAAATAGACTGTTTTTTATCATTCTAATTGATTAAATAAATGGAAATGTGTATATCTAATTTGATATCGATGAAAAACATATATTTTCATAGAATTATTTTTAAATATTCCGTTAATTATTTTACTATATAAAAGTATCTCATCTTCCAGAAAAAAGACTTGAAAAACTCTAGACACAGAAAACACAGAAAAATATGATTCTCGATAAAAATGAACACACAATCAGGCAGAAAAAGACAATCTCGATCATTAGTGGACCATTTTCTGGGCATCGAGATAATAATTCGAACTCTTTCAGATATTGGATGCGAGACCGCCGTTATCACGTTCGCCCTTGCAGCGATTCTATGTGTGAATTTATCGACATGAGAAATCGATGTCGGTGGTCGCAGGGACGTTATAGGGAGCGTGTCCACGCAAAGACACTTTATTATGGACCGTTTTCGACGCCTCCCTGCAAAGTGAATTGAACACGCGAATGTTGCGATACGTTGCAAATTGTCGCAAATGACAAAATACGCTGCATAAATTCTCGAAAATAACTACGGAGCAAAATCCGTGCCGTGGGTCGTGGAAGTAACATTTACGTTTCTCTCAATCTGAAGGCTTGTAAACTGTATGGATTTTGCAAAAAAAGAGAGAGAAAGAACAAATATATGTTTTTTTTCTTATTTTAATATTATGCTATATATGTATGTGCAACAAGATACACAAAAGAATATTAAGATTGTCAAATATCTTAATTGTCAAATATCTTAAATAAGATAAGGACAAATTTATTATATCTTTTGTACTTGGACATCCAACGACTATTATTGAAATGATTTTGATTGAAAATTTTTAGAGGCAGATGTAAAGATTAGATTTGAAGTGAAACCTCGAGCCACGTGTTCGCTGTGCTCATTCGAACATTAACGAATCTAATTATTAGAAATTCTTCAAAGATACGTTAATCCAAGAATAAACGTGTCGGTCGATGCCGACACGCGCAACTGTTCGCAACAATTGGAACGTCACTCACGATGAAAAAAGTCCCACCCACCGGCCGGAGACGGAGAAAATCGCCCATCGCAGTGGACTGGAATTATTATTGGCGCACTTCGCGCTATTTTCCATGAAACTTCCCGAGCACTGCGGCTCGCTGAAGGTTGCACGATACGCCAATCGATAGCGACTTTCGTCATAACGTAAAAAATAAAAAAATTGTTGCCGATTTGATCGACAGATAATTGACCCTTTCGTGCATGGCGTAGCGGCGCACACGCGTTTTAAGCTGTCCGTATCGCGGTAACACACGTCGGGGGACTTTTTCATATATTTATTTTTGTCACTTTGCATGTCTGAACCGGTCATTTTTACATTTTCAACCCGCACAAGCTAATTCTTTTACAATACGATTAAAAAAAATTTAATTACCTTACCCACTAAAACAATTGCGTTGAATTTTATAACACACACACACACACACACACACATTCACCAAAAATGTTTAGACTAAATTTTATTTACTAAAAAAAGCACTCCCAATAATAAATCATTAAAGGCCTTTGTGATATTTTTAAAAAAATTTTGTCTTTTGCAATACATGAGAATATGCACGGTGCACGCTTCTTTGTAGCAACAAATTCAATTAAAGCAATTATCATAAAACAACTTGATTGATCAAATTAAAAAAAAATGTAGGAATGTTTCACTCGTATCATTTGTTGGGAAAAATGCGATTTGTGGAAAAAAAAAAAAAAAAATTAATCTGGCATGCGAATGATACAATACGTGAAGACACAAAGTGGATAAACAACAACGCAGATTTTTGCATTGTATTATTAATAGTTTCATCGTATTTTTAAGTCAGCGGCCATCTACGTCAGTTGACTATCGGAGTGAAATATTTTTAGTTTGATCGATAGCTTCTACGCGCGGAGAAGGTGAGTCTTATAGGGGCCGTACAATTTGCATAGGTCGCAATCGCGCACGGTAGTCCCATTAGCATAAACATTAAATTCATAATCGAATCAAGAACCGGCACCGACTGTAACCATAAGCAAAACATTCTTGATTGATCGTTATTCGTTTCTTATGGAAGAGGTATAACAGTCAATTTTGTCGAAAGCGATCAAATCCGCCATATCCATATCCGTCAAAATAGAAAAGAAATAAAAAAAGGAGGCTTTGCTGAGAGCAAATTCTGGTATAATTCAGTTACACCGAAGATAAACGTAAAAGATTTAAAGTCACGGTTATATTTTATTTCGCAAAAAGAGAAAAATATTGGAAGTGGTTTTACTCTTCAAATAAATTTCCAATTTAATATAAATTTAGAAAAAAAATTGACTGCGTTATAAAACCTTATTCCTCAAGAAAAAATATATTTTATTTAGCAACGTGATATTCTTCAAAGATGATACAGATATACTAAGATACACCTAATTTTCAGAAATTTTATTTTGCTTATTCGTTTTCTTTAACGCTTCTTTAACTCTGCAGAAAAAAATATTATGTATAAACATAACGCATTATTGCAATTTACTCTTCCTATATTACTCTTTCCTATTGTGATGTAAATATAAGTGAACTCGCATAATTTATATACGACTCATCCAGATGGAAACATCCGGCTTTGACCTATGAAAAGTTTGTTTAATTCCCTTTCTAACATATTGCGACTAGCGTATCCTGAGTGACTTTTATTATGCGTATTCCCATGGGACACTGCATGCATCCCGAAGGATCCAGTATGAACGAAGCTCTGCTCCTGCATGACACGTGTGGACTATCATCCCGCTTGTAATGACAGTCCCTTTAGGGAATCAAAATCTTTTAATGCGTCGAAAACAAACATCCGTATTTTTTATTTGGATCACAATTCCAATTTCAAAATATCACCGATCATTACGAGTCAGTATTAAACAGCCGTATTGCTTTGCGTAGCCTTATATAATATATTAGCCTTATATTAATGATCCTTTTTTTTGTTTAGATATATGCATACTTGCTGCTCAACGACCATCGATTTTGTGTATGCATATATCGACGTTAAACATAGCAGTTTAATCAGCAAGAGTTAATTACCCCGTGCTGCTGGTGCATCTTAATTACCCAATTATTACGAGAGCGAAATAACCGCGGGAGTAATATATTAATTATAAGATCGAACCAGTATCCGTGAATGATTATATTATATTTCACGAAGTACATTAACTACCTTAAAAAGATAAAAAAGTGTTTATTATCAAGCAGAGATATTTTATAGGACTATTTCAAGTATTTTAAAAAATTCATTCTTGAAACAGTCATTAAACATTTTATATATTCTCTTTTCCTTATTTTCCATTAAATATCCTTAAAAGAAATACGTGTTATTTGACTTCCCGAATGAAAGTGTAAAAAAATTTTGATGTAACAATATATCCTTTTCCAATCTTAATATATATTCAAATTAATATAAATATTTATATTATAATTTTTAATTAAAAACATGTACATATAATAATTTTAAGAAGCTTTCTGTCGAACTCACCTGCCAGCCTTGAAGCAAAAGATTTCTGTCAACAGTTCTGAGCCACATGACAGCGTCGCCGGCCTGGAAGTCCCTTAAGCGGGTGCATTTCTTGTGCAGGAAGACGCCGAGGCACTTGAGCAATTCTGAGGTGGAGGCCTGGATGACAGTTTTCCTTGGTCCAGGGGGCAGGGGTTTCTGCACCAACTTCTCACACGTCGGATTGTGCGTAGTATGATTGTTGTTCGACGCCGGTGCTTTTGTCTAAAAATAATATTAAAAGAAATAATATTAAAAGAAAGTCATCTTTTAATAAATAATTCTTTTAATATTATTAACGTAATAACTTTTAAATTTTATACGTAATTCTTAAATTTTACATAACTCTTTAAATTTTATTGTATTATATTTTATTATGACCAATATTTATATTTAAATTAACATGTACAAACTTATTTTATATTAATCGCGTAATTATTGTCTGATAATTTAATATATGTAATATGCAATAATTTCTCGCAAAATTCATTTAGCAATAATAATAATTTTAATAAAATAATCTAATAGACTAAAAAATTTATTTATGTATTTTTTTCTGTTGTTAAATATGCAATTCACAAATCATAGAAATTGATGATTAAATAAATAAATTGAAAAGGTGAAAATAATCACGGTTTTTGAAAAACAAATTATTAATAAACTTCATGAAGAAAGAAACAGCTCGTGCCATGCGAAAAGAGACATAAAACGATCAATATGCTTTCGATTGTGTCTGAGGGGTCAAAGCACGTTGTATTGCCAGGCTTTACACTATAAATCTCCCTTTCGTTAGTAGTCTCTAGACTTCTCTGAATAAGATGTGTCATTCTTTATATTTATTTCGTTGTTATTCTGTTTGATAATATTTATGATTTTTTAATAATTTATGTTAAGAAAATAAATATAAAATCATCGAATACATAAATTATTGTAAGAAATATATATATATATATATTTCCATGAAAAAAAATTAATTAATTTTGCATTTGCAAAGAAATTTTACATTTTTTTTAATTAAAAAATATTATATATATATATATATATAAAAAATGTAAAATTTCTTTGCAAATGCAAAATTAATTAATTTTTTTTCATGGAAAGATATAATGTTATTATTTTTAATAAACCAATATTACATTATTAGTATAAATAAGAAATTCACATGTATTTCTAAGTGGATTTTTGCTACGAAGGAATGCAATTTGATTGAATTTACAGTATGCATATTAATGTATAATATGAAAATATAATTTGTTAAAACATAATTGTCTTCATTCGTTCATTTTACGACTTTTGTATATACACTTTTCTATATTAAATACGTCATTATAAAAATCATAAAATAGAAAGAATCTATCAAAGAAAAAGAATAAAAGTTCTTTTATTCTACTCACCTGTGGCGTTTGTATATTCTTATTTTTATCAACGATAGGTATATTATCGAGCGGTTGCCTGAAGGCAATGTTCTTGTTCTTGTTGTCGAGCTTCTTCTTGTTGTTGTTGGTCGTGCTGAACCGCTTCCACGACAGAGCGTTTATGAACAGCGAGTGCTTTTTCAGATTCTTCTCCAGGGCGTTCTTTTCCGAGATAATTCTTGCATTATCATTGTTGTTCAGATTAATATTATTGTTTTGTAGCGAGTTGTTGTTGGTTGGCGGATGATTCGTGGGTGGCGCCGGCGCCACAGTGGCAACGCTGCTCTTGTTCTCGCGATTTTTCGCATTGTTCAATTGTTCGTAATTAAAGTTGTTCAACGTAAAATCAGCGGGATGTTGATGTCCCGTTGGCGGATAAACAGAACCGCGACGGTCCCGCGGACTAAACGACAATACCGTCCCCATGGTACTGGCGCTTCGTTCCAGATGTTGCGGTTGTGGTTGCTGCTGCTGCTGCGCCTGTTGTTGTTGTTGTTGTTGTTGTTGTTGTTGCGGTTGCTGACTCGTCGGTTGAGCCTGTTCCCTGCCGTTCTGCGCCGGATGAGTTGGATTCTGACTTGGTTGACGACTCACGTTCGGATGTGGGTGTTGAGCCTCTCGTCCTGGACTAGTCGGATGACCGGGATTTTGCGTCGGCTGGCCGGCGGGATTCTGACCTTGTTGAGCGGGACTCGGATGGCCCGGGTTACCGGGATTGTGGCCCGGATTGCCTGGATTGTTTCCCGGATTGCCCGGGTTGTTTCCCGGATTACCCGGGTTGTGTCCCGGGTTACCTGAATTGTGTCCTGGATTGCCCGGGTTGTGTCCCGGATTGCCCGGATTGTGGCCGGGATTGCCCGGGTTGTGATTGGGATTGCCCGGATTGTGACCGGGATTGCCCGTATTGTGGCCGGGATTGCCCGGATTATGTGTTTGATTACCGGGGTTGCGACCAGGATTGTGGCCGGGATTATCCGGATTGTGGGGCGAATGACCCGGGTTGTAATGCCCGGGATTTTGGGACTGGTGTCCCGGATTGTGGGTCAGGTGACCCGGATTCTGGTGATGTTGGGACGTAACGGGCGGTGGTCTCGGCGGACTCGGTGTAACACGCTGCGGCGGGGGTGCTCGAGGAATCGAGGACTCCCTCGAGGGTCCCGTCAGCGAGGTCGCATCCTCTGGCTCGATGGCCTCCTCCACGACGGGACCCACCACCTCGCTCAACCGACCTCCCAGCCTGCTGATTTCTACCTTCGACTTGAAGGACACTACTTTTCCTTCCTCTCGCGACGTTGGGCTCCGATTTACTTCCTGTTTCTCTGCCAAATTTCTTCTTTTTTTATTAAACTACGCGAAATTTCGCGATAGCACTCCCTCCGCGGCGGAGAGCGTTATAGATAATATGGCGGTCGTTGACGATGATCGATAAGCGGAGAGGAAGAGAGAATAAAATATATTCCAAGTATAGATACACAAATAATATGGCTTTTCCACTTAATGTAGGTCCGCAGCCACTGTACCTTTCGTATCGCTGAAGATGATACGCGGCAAGATGTCGTCGATGCGCGCAAAAGATGTCGGCCGTTGAGCAAAATGGCGAGCGATCGATGCTTTACCGCCCTCCGCCTCTCGGAGGGAGGATGAGCCAGGTGAACGAAAACACTGGATTGACGCACCGAGCTACTCTATTCGATATACTCTGGCTTTGTTTTTCACGTGTCGTATCTGCTCGCTTTCATAGACAGCAGCACTCCGACACTCTTGGAGCACTTTTGATGCACTTTCGATGCACTCTCTCGAACGCAGTTGGATCAACGCGTGTTCGTGATCCAAAAGTACCGATTTTTTTTTTAACTCTTTGATTATTGATTATCATCAATAATCGATATTTCTCTTCGTTGATACCAGCTCTCTTGATTTCTTTTATACGTCTCTCCAATTTTTGAGAGCCCGCGTTTTATCGCAGCCACAAATGATGACTCAAAGCTGTGCTGTTAGAATACTCCGAGTGGACTCACGTACGTATGGATGACTTTCACGGCAGACTTTGCGAATGTTGCAAACAACAACACAACGCGCACGCTTCTCCGGGAACGTTGTGAGAACGACTGAGTAATCCGTTGGCAGACAAACTATTTCTCTCCGTCGCGTGGCGAGTTTCGCTGACAGTCTGCTGCGCTCGTCGTCGGCGACGTCGACGTCGCCGCCGTCGTCCTCGTCGTCGTCGGTCGGCCGTGCGTCCACCACCTACGTCTACGGCCAACCAAGACGTAGCACGCCCCGTTACTGTTATCGGTGCGCGCGCAGTGGTTCGATAAACGCGGAACGTCGATGGTCGGGGGTGGAAACGGACGGAGAGTGCTCACGAAGGAGAAAGAGAGAGGAACGACAGGAGAGAGAAGAAGCGTGGAAGGGTGCGCTACAAGAGCGAGTTCGAGAAAGAGAGAGATGACGAGAGCATGGGGATGCGTCGCGAAGGTGAGACGGCGGACGGAGACGGAGAAGGAACGAAAGAGACGGGAGGAGACGCGAGACGCGGGGGATGAGAGGGTGGTGGACGTGATCGAGAAGGGCAAGAAGGAAGGGTAGTTCGCGTGTAACGTGGGCACGACTGTGTGTATACGCCCAAACTTTTCTCCGACATAACTCACCCCGGGGAAACCCAGGGGAGGACAGGTCGAGACTGCTCTCTTGAGTAGACCGCGGAAATGCCGCTGGAGCCGCGCCACTGCCGTAGATATTTTTCAGGAGGGTCTCACCGACGGCTCGTAAACGTAGGTCGAGATTTTCTGTGGAGGAGCACGCGAGAAAATGAATGAAAGTGGGACGCGCGCGCGATGCAAATAAGCACAACCCGAACCGCGGGTAAATATTGTAACTCGCTGAAGCTCGTGCACGGAACGAAATGAATATCTTTTCTGTAAAGTCACATGGGAATTTAGTACTTGTGGATTTAGTACCAACGGTAATGGAACATTTGGAGGCCATAAGGATGCCAAGATGAGCTCGCGCACGGAATGCTTCTCCCAAGAAATTGCTGATCGGATTATATTCTTGATTTTTTAATCTCTCTCTCTCTCTCTCTCTCTCTCTCTCTCTCTCTCTCTCTCTGTCTTTCTTTGTTCTACACACACACGCACACACATATATTTCTAGATTTTTACAAAATAAAATCTTAATAAAAATTATTGTATCGCTATGCATTGTTTTTATGTTTAACTTAGAATAGCAAAATATTATTTTTTATTTTTGATTAGAAAGATTTATATTTCGATTGGGAAAGATTCGATAAAAAATAAATAATCTGTTTATTTTTTATCTATTTATTTTTATAAATATTTAAATTGATTTTGTGATTTTCCTCTGTTTCTACAAGAAATATATTACATAAAGAAGTTTTTATAATAAATAGATAACACAAGAACAATACACATAAAATCCAAAAAATAGTAAAAAATTTTTTTGTAATCGATAATAATATACACTGACAATAATTTATTAGTTTTCCATGTAATATTATTATGTTTCTTCGAAACTTGTGCGGTGTGCACTTAAATCGAAAATATAATTATAAAGATAATTAAACAATTAAAACAAAATTTAATATAAAAAAAAGTTTCAAGGTCACTTCAACGGTTTTTGTATAAAATATGTAAATGTCGATATAAAATCTGTCCTCGATAAACTATTTATAATGTATCGGAATTCATATTGTGAAGAAAATTTCATCCGAGCTATTGTATAAATACATAAGTATTTGAATAATCCTGAGTAAACACAGGAAAAAAACATTTAAAAGAAAGCAAAGTAGAAAATAATCCTACGGTCACACGATTTTTCCACTGTTATCCATGTAACTTCAAAGATATTGACTCGCGGATCGTCCATTTTATGCTATTCAACGGACCGTTATAAATTTTATTCGGGACAGTTAGATAAGTGAAGGCCGAATAATGCATCTTGGAGTTAGGGCAATGCAGGTCGAGTCTCCGGAGGAGGAGGAGGAGGAGGAGGAGGAGGAGGAGGAGGAGGAGGAGAAGGAGGAGGAGAAGGAGGAGGAGGAGGAGGAGGAGGAGGAGGAGGAGGAGGAGGAGGAGGAGGAGGAGGAGGAGGAGGAGGAGGAGGAGGAGGAGGAGGAGGAGGAGGAGGAGGAGGAGGAGGAGGAGGAGGAGGAGGAGGAGGAGGAGGAGGAGGAGGAGGAGGAGGAGGAGGAGGAGGAGGAGGAGGAGGAGGAGGAGGAGGAGGAGGAGGAGGAGGAGGAGGAGGAGGAGGAGGAGGAGGAGGAGGAGGAGGAGGAGGAGGAGGAGGAGGAGGAGGAGGAGGAGGAGGAGGAGGAGGAGGAGGAGGAGGAGGAGGAGGAGGAGGAGGAGGAGGAGGAGGAGGAGGAGGAGGAGGAGGAGGAGGAGGAGGAGGAGGAGGAGGAGGAGGAGGAGGAGGAGGAGGAGGAGGAGGAGGAGGAGGAGGAGGAGGAGGAGGAGGAGGAGGAGGAGGAGGAGGAGGAGGAGGAGGAGGAGGAGGAGGAGGAGGAGGAGGAGGAGGAGGAGGAGGAGGAGGAGGAGGAGGAGGAGGAGGAGGAGGAGGAGGAGGAGGAGGAGGAGGAGGAGGAGGAGGAGGAGGAGGAGGAGGAGGAGGAGGAGGAGGAGGAGGAGGAGGAGGAGGAGGAGGAGGAGGAGGAGGAGGAGGAGGAGGAGGAGGAGGAGGAGGAGGAGGAGGAGGGGAGAGGTGGGGTGGAGGTGAGGGGGGGGTAGAAATTTCACGTAACCTGCTTTTTCTTGGGAGCTGGAACAAGGTCAGCGTAGCGCAGCTTCGAAGGGCGATGAATATGGGGTGGCGAGGCGGACGGGCAGGCGGGCAGGCGGGCAGGTGGAAATGCGCACGTGTGCATAGGCCTGAGGACACCACTCGTGGACGCACCAACTCGGACGCGTACGCGCGAGCGACAGGCGCGACGACTTTGCCGCGCAGCGAGGTAGCGCGTAATAATGTCCCATTGTGTGTGTCGTCGCGCACGTGAATATCCGAGACCGTTGGGGAAGGTCGTGTTTCTCCGCCGTTTCCCGCTCACCGCGCGTGAATAAGCGCAGATCGGAAATTAATTCCTATTACCATTCCGCGAACACGAGGATTCAACACCGCGACGATTTTTTTTTCCCCTCTTCCCAGAGATCTTCAAATTGTCCGCGTACATTTTTGAGACGATGTCTTATTTTTATTTAATAAAATATCTTAAAAAGTTCAGTCTTTTAGAAAAAAATGAAAATTGATAATGAAGATATGATATGGTAAATGGTAAATAGTGAATAGTAAATTTAATTTAATTCATTAATTTTCACAAATGCGTTTTAATAAGATTTCTCAAGCGAGATACGTAATAGTCGAAATGACAGTTATATAGAAATTAGATTGAGATTTCCTTACAGGAACGTGTATGCTTTCTCAATTTAGTGGCGATCAATAACGAGGATTCATTATGGAAGGTCCATTTCTGACCGTCCAAGAAGAAGATGGCGTAGATGGGTGGTAAATATTTATTAAAAGATGAATCTTGGAGCATAAGGAATTATAAATTATGATCGCATATCGATTTAAAGTATTTTTAGATTTAAAAGCGTTTCGGAAAAATTATTTTCTCTCGCTTTGAGTAATAGAATCGTTACTAGTAAATGTTTGTATGCTTTATCGTTTAACATACTATTTGCAACATTTAGATGCATTTAGCTTTGTATACAGATATATTATTGATAACTGAATGTTTAATCTAAACAAGAAGAAAAAATAATTTAAAGATTTATATTAGGTTAGCATATTTTATCAAATCGTATCATTTTCATACATTTGGTAATATAATTCTATTGGTATTTAATCGATTTACAGTTACCGTATAAATATAGCTCGGAGTATTACTCGAGTATTACATCACCATAGATATTGAAATACGCGAAATGTTTTGTATATTAAATTCCATCAAGAATCAGCACCACGCCAAGAATTGCGACCTGCATATAGAGCTGCATTAATCTGAAACACGGCGAAAACACGAATAGCCTAGAAAGAGATAAAAAATTACGAGAAATCTCCTTCCCTTGGAGTTAAGAAAATAGATTTCTATGAGAAGAGGAAACTCACCCTTGAGATCTCTCGGCTTTAAGGGATTTCCCAAGTCACATGACCCAAAATGGATCCTGGGTAATATTCCATTCCTGATTTGTGGAATCACGACGAATTCAGATTGTATGCATCCTATTAATGCATTCTAAGTAGGATTTTGGATATAATACGTTAATCCTAACACATGCGAAACAACAATTCCGATAAACAATTTAAATTATTTATTTCCTTCTGTATTGATTCGACATCTAAATGAAAAGAGAATGTATATCGAGGCAAAATTCTAAATGTAACAGGAAATAGAAGTGTTTTATGAAAATAATGTTTAAAAATGTACTATTTACATGAGTAAGCTATAGAAAAGTGGTTAATTAATCAAGAATTATATCATATTTTTTTTAGAATTATCGAAAAAAATATTTTCTTCAGGATATTGTGTTAACTGTGTATTATAGTAGTAGTAAAATCTATGTACGATCGGACATGATACAACTCAATTATATAAGCAGAATATATAATTCTCTAAAAAGAATTACATGTACATTTTTATACACACATACATTACTTTAAATGTAAAAAGTTCATATATATGATAAGATGTAAAAAAGATTTTATAAAACATGTATTAAAACTAACGAACCGATTGCTTCGATGCATCCCAGCACTGTCTCGAAGTGGCAAGGCTTATCACGAAGTAAATAAAATTTTTATATTTTATAATATAATTACAAAGATAATTACAAAGAACATATCAAAATATATGTACAGTGTATCTTATTGTTTCGAATTACAGTTGTTTTTTTTTTTACAGATTTAATGGAAATTTTTTACACTAATAAAAATGCGATACGGCTCGATAAACAAAAGTAAAGCAATCAATAAGATTTCAAATGACCTACTTGTATTTACCTTAATGTTCGCAATTTTTTATAATTAATCGACCGTGCGGCAGCGATCTCGTTAACCCTCCTTCGTCCAAGGTGTCTGGATGAACGCAGTCGTGAAAAAAGGCATGTAACGTGTAAAATCGGCGGCGGACGTCGCTCCGGAGCGGATAATGGAGCGTGACGAACCTCTGATTGCCGCTCTGAGGAGAGAACGCTCGCCATTGGACGCTGATAAAAAAGTAGCAGGTGTCAGCCGACGACGGCGGTCGTTGTAAAAGCGAGCTAAAAATATAATGTTCACTCGCGCCGCGTTGGCGTAAAATCGCGGCTCGTTCACGCGGCGTGTCCATCGATGTGACCCCGATATGTAGTCGCGATGTTCGTCGACTCTGAAAAAAAAAAGAGCGCATCGCCTTTTGTTGTCCTTTGTTGATAAAATCGCAATAGACGGCGCGAGACAGTCGACGTGAGTAGACATTATTTTTCAAAGATTGGATGTGTGGCTGATGCGTCGTAAGAACGTCTAGTAATGTTTAAATAAATGAAAAATAAAGTGAATATAAAAAATATATATAAATTATTACTTATTATATATTAAAAGATTGTTATATATTATAATATGCTAATTTTGTTATATATAAATATGTTGAAATTATAAAATTAGTATAAGTCAAGCTTTGGATTTGTGATGATTTTATTCTAAGAAGTATCTGCCTTTTTTTTGTTACTTGGATTTGCAATTATAGTTTCTTAATCTTTCAAAGATATTACAAAGAAAAACATTATATATAATGTCTTATAGAAACATAATATATATATATATATATATATATATATATATATATTAACGTTATATAAAATAAACGTTATATAAAATAAATATTAACTGATATTATTGCAGCAGAACCGTTTCCATTTTTAATAGCTCAGAAGAATTGGGTTTCTTATAAAAAAAACAACAAGATCTTTGCGGATATGAATAACGTATAAAGTACGTATAGAAACACGATAGTGAGAAATATAAGTGGGTGGTGAGACACTCGGAGCGTGAAATGTTTCCCTTTGGATTATCAGCTCTGGAGAGTTAACTGAACTGTGAAAGATAATGGAAATTTTACTTGTTTTAAATATTTATGTGTAAGGCGGTTTTGTCTTTGATACCAAATTGTTGCACGTGCAAATTTCTTCAATATTTACAAAAAATATTCTTATAGAAAAATCCTTCTCATTCAAATATAAAAAGGTTAAGTATACAGATATAGAAAATATATTAAAGTAAAATAACTATAAAATATTTAATATAATTATCTTTCTAAAAAAAAATAATAATAAAATATTATTTTAATGTTAATATATTATTGAATGTTATACTATAAAATACGATATGCAGCAAGAGAGATATAATCGCTTTAATTTAGTATTTATTAGATACTAAATAATAAAATAATATAAGAATAGATTTTTATAGGCGTTAGAAACAACTGACAAAGACAACTGCAACGTTACATCTGACAAGTAATGACGTGGATGGAGACTCTACAGACAGCATACGAAGGACGTCATCCCCTTTAGAAGGGCTGCAGACAGACAAACCCTCTAGGCTCCCCTTTCCCCACCTACTGTCGTCCCATCGCCATAGCAACCCCGTGCATTCAGCAGCTAACTTAACCAACCGATCTACCCCACGTCTCGTCGCTGGAATATCTTTGTGTGGAACAGAGCTTTTCCACTCTCTCTTCTTTATATTTTAATTCAGGCCGCAACGTCAGCCTTCAAGGATTCAGCGGTCAATTGGTGTGAAAGTTCCATCAGACGTTTCACAACGAGGTCAAAATACTTTTTTTTTTTATGTTTCTAGAGAATCTTCCATAATCGCCGCTTCACAGACCGTTGTCAATCGGTATTTAAGTTTCGCGAAGTTTTTCAAATAGAGATTACAGAAGATTGGTGTTAATCATCAGTGAAAGTATCTCGAGAGCTTTCAATATAATTTTATGGGCGCATTATCCGAGTCAACTCCAAGCAAATTCCAAATCCAAGCGAATTTCTACGAATAATATATACAGAAATTTAAAACTTCTTAAGCGTCAAATTTTTGATTCCGTTAAAGGGGGAAATTATTCTTGAAAAATAATAATTTACAAAAATATTAGTCCACATCTTTCTATTAAAGATAAAATTTATATATTACATAAAGTAAAAATGTTGATGTTTTCACTTACGTAATTATATGATTTGTTACCTTCTAAATAAAAAAATTATTCTATAAATGTCACTATCCGATCCTGCTTTAAGATCCTGGTTCAGGATCTTAAAATGTCCATATTGAGTTATTTCTTCGGCAAGAAAGAAACGCAATTTCTGGAAAGGACGATGCTTCCATGCACAATGGAATGAAGTGTATTAGTACTCATTGCAGTAGTCGCGATCCGTAAACTCGTCAGACAGTTCAACGAGCCGAATGATCATCGCGGTCGTTCCCGAAATCATTCCGTATTTTTTCCGTTGTCTCGACTGTGTCGAATTTCGCGTATCACGAAGAAGAATTCACTCGCGACGATTTGGCCGCTTAGATTCACGACATCTCCATCCATTTATCATCGGTAATACGTCACAGCCGAGTCGCGGGTGGTCCCGGCGATTCTACTTGGAGAAACTTGAATAAAAGCCCGATTGAAAAATCGACGAGACCATAAGTCTTGTCGTCTTGTCGCCGGGGAAAAGGAGTTTTCCCATAGAGAATGAGAATACTTTCGGTGCTCGGTACCTTCGCGGTTTTAATTGCCGGTCAGGATACGAACACCGTGGTGTTCCCCTTTGTTTCCGGAAATGGCTCGTCTTTGGAGATGGGAGGTAAAATCGAGCTTCAATCGGATATGACGCGAGCAGTTCTTGCGACTCTCGCACCGTCGCAGCCGCAGCCGCAACCGCAGCCGCAGCCGCAGCCGCAGCCGCAACCACAGCCGCAGCTGCAGCCGATGCTGCCCTCGGATTACTTTTTCCCTGGTAAAGATTTTTCTATTTTAGTTACTCTAAGAGAGAAAGACAGCGTCGTTTGATCACTTATCCTTTGTGCGCGACTATAATGAAGCTGAACGTGTCGCGCTTCGATTGTTACATTAACATCTCTCAAAGAAATCATTTTGAAATTGGAATCGTTGCGCGTACTGAGAGGAGAAAATAATATACATTAAAGCGTAAAACTTGTTTGCAGCTTCTTGGAAAATTAGCCCTCGAAAAAAGTAAATGCTGTATAATGCATAATTATATAAAAAAAAATTAAATAATTAATTATTGAAAAAACTAGAAATAATATATATTTAAATAGAAAATTAAATTAATAAATTAAATAAAATATACATTATATATATATATATATATATATATATATATATATATAAACATGTTTTAGTGCCTAAACGAACGTTTCTGCATCACAGAAGTGAAAACGTGCCGTATGGATATGAATATCCCAATGTTGGGTATCCAGTAGCACACTCAATAGAACACTCCATTGTCCCTTCGTCGAAACAGCTTGTAATAGTCAGTTTCATCGGTCTCTTATTGCTTTTGGCAATTATACAAAATACGCTTAGTGCTATTAAGCGGAAAGATGCAATAATGGATCTATTATCGTCCAGGCAAAAGCGGGACGTTTATGCTACCCATGATTTTCATTCTGTGGTACGTTATTTTTCACGTTTTTAAGTTAAGGGGATGTTTAAATAATAATTTTCCTAATCAAAATTACGTAATATTTAAACTCATAAAAAATTAATAAATTAAATAGAAATTTGTTTTCAAAGTTTCTTTAAATTTCTGATATTCTCTTATTAATTTTTATATTGTAAAGTTTATCAATACAAGAAAATCTTATCAATTCAAAAATAAATTTGAGAACTTACAAATGCCAAGTTTTTATTACTCGTCTCAATTCAGTCGCAAATATAGCTGGGCAAATTTGCTGGAGACTTGGAAGCTTACTTATCGTGATGAAACATTCCGTTTCTGCTGGCTGAACGAAATTGCTAGAATAAATCATGAAAAATTTCCAAACTTCGCAGTCAAAATTTTTGTATGCTGGCGGTAGATTAAGATTTTCCACGAATTTTTCAGACGCCGGAGGAAGAAGAGATTCTAAATAGCGATGCTAGAGTACGGTGTATACAGAGGACAATATGTCTTGAAAATCGCAAACTCTTTAGAGATCTGGGTGCACCGGGTAAGATGCTGGCGAAGCATTTAACGTAAGTATTTTCGCTATTATTATTTTTTTAGCAGCGCTCTTTTTAATATCCCGATTAACCGTTTAAAGAAAAAATAAATAACGGAAAGATTTAATCGTATAATTTCTTTTGACAGAAACAGTTAAAAGAAAAACTTTAATTGAATTTATATTGAATTTTAATGAAATTTACATTAATATGTAATAACTTGCATTAAAATTTACAAATTAACGTTGTGACTTTTTCGCAGGAAAAATATAGAGAAATCATTCAAATTAGTCACAGGTTGGGATCGTCTTGTGAAAGATGCAGGTGCAGCAGGAATTCGAGGTGAAAACTGTGATGTCCTTTACAGAGATTGCGAGATTCCTGTACCTAGGAAAATAACAAATAACATCCTGAGAAATATAAAAAAACCGTGATAATCTTAATTCAAATCGTTAATATCAAAAGTTATAATTCACTATTCATACATATTTGTTTTTTGTACAAATATTTGTTTTATAACAATTAAATTATGTAATATATCTGTTTAAAATCTAGATAAAAAAATAATTAATATCTTAAAATTGATATTTGTTTCCAGCAACAGGAATGTAAAGTGGCTAATTAACTGATAAATAAATAGACTGGAATAAATAAAGTAGCCAGTGATATTAATGACTTTTTAATTTTAATTACAATATGCTGCGTTGCATTGTTCTTTATCTGCTACAAACATCGACATCTAGCTTGAACTATTTTAGATAGCAATTCGCTATGGGACACACCTCACTTGCACACTCTTTCTCTCTTGTCATCGGAATTATAAGAAAATATCAAATATCGCGAACAAAATGGAGACATCGATCGCGTCTTCGGCATTTTGTATGTTGGCCTGTTTTCTCGTCTTCTCCTTCCGTAAGTATCGACCCCTTCCTGTCAGCTAATTATACAATAACGCTCCCAATATTATCATTAACATTAAGGCATTATATGCTTATAAGTTTTGTATCTCAATGTATACTCAGTTACATGGTACGCTAATGTGTCATAACACGCTGAACGCGTAAACTTACACTTAAACAGACGTGAGATCGCTCGTTATAATAGCCCAGGGTTACTTTCCAAAATTCCACTTTAAATTGAGGGAGGTTCATTAAGAATAGAACTTTTCCGAAATGCGAAATAACATGATGTTGGATGGAGTTCGTTCATTCCAAAAGTAGGGCGTGCCCAGAGAAGATTCTTACGACCTCTTTCTAAGATGTAGACAAGCATTAGAGTCTTCTGATTTTAATCTCACAGGTTATTCAAATTGATCCAGCTAGAATTCTACGAGTTCAAATTCCTTTGTTAGGTCATCTCAGATATCAGTCCCAATTTCCTTTAATGATCTTATTGTTTCACGCTCGGAATCCGATTCGACTCAATAATTTACTTTGACTTACTTTGTTCGTCATTTCGATGTTCTATAGAATTGATTAAGTGGAATTTTGGAATGCAGTCCAACTATCCTGTAACAGGGATAATTTTAACGCATGCGTTTCTAAAGAGAAAAAAAAAATAAAAGGAAAATTATGCCAAATGCACGCGCTCCTCGCGAAAATTTGGGCAAAAAAATTTTGCTTCAATATAGATTTTAAGTCATCAAAAGTGATGCACTAAAACTCTATAAAATTGTATATCTTTTTTTTTTTAACGCATGCGTTATAATTAATAAATCAATATGCGTTGGATAACGCATTTTACGATTTTTCGTATACTCTCGTAAACGAGTTTTAACGCATAAAATCACTAACATCACGTTAAGCCAATGATGCGTTTAATTAATTTACGCATATCTTCTTTGAAGTATATCTACTACTAATGGCAATCTGTCCAAATCCAATTCGGTTCGACTTAAAATTTCTCGATTACGCAATAATCTTGCAGAAATTAAAATTATAAAACTAAAGCTAACTAGCAGTAAAAAGAAACTTTCCCTAAATAGAAAAAGTTGAAAGAAACTTTATGATACAAAACACAGATAATAATAGAAAGACCAATTACTCATAATTGGCCCTTAGTTAGCTTTAGTTTGATTTTATATTCGCCGAGCCCGTTTTCCATTAATTTTATAAGTCATTTAGTATAAAATTGAATTATTACCTATAATAGGTTTCACATTTCCGTTTATTGTTTCACCTATCTCAATTTCTCATTTTACTTTTATTTAAAATTTTTTACTTTTACATTTAGTATAGGCCCGTTGCCTTAAAAAAATAAGAGCAAAGGAACGTATAGTGAGATACATTTATGCGGCTGTTCCGAAGCAATTTTGGCAGCCGACGACGAATTTCGTCACTTTCCGCTCTTTCGTCGTAAAGTCGTGTTTAGTCATAATAATTAATTCTCATGTCAAGTCATTCACAAACGAAATATACTTGAATTACACTCATTTCCTTTCAATTGTTATGCATTATTATCTTGAAAAAATACACTCGAGAAATAATACGATCAAAATGTATGGCGCGACAATTATTGTCAATTCATCTAAGGATAATGAATTGTTTTTATCCATTATTTATTGTGACAATACAAATAATCCAATGTTTGAATCTGTTAATTAATAATTAATACATTAGTTGAGAAATAAGTAATTAAAATTTTAGGACGAGAAATCGTTATATTGAATTATCCAGAAATAAATTTCGATTTTTCTCATAATAGTAAAAGAAAAAAATAATCTTAAACTGGCACTTTTTAGTGACATAACTAATATATATTTATGAATATAATTCTAATTATTTTTTGTGTATAAAATAAATACATAGAATGAAGAATTGAACCCGATACCACCGATTGCTAATCGGTCGTTCTAGGTATCAAGCCATCCTTTCAACAGTAAACTCGTGTAATTATAAATTTTGTTTATTATGGAATTATCCCTCTTTCTACGTTTAAAATTAGCTGCTTTCTAAAATAAAAAAAAAAAAATAATTATAAAAGAATATCGGAGTTCCCCATTAATTTCAGAAATGTTGTAACCGTTAAAAAAATAGGAACGCCAAAATGAAAAATCGACGGATTGATTTTCGCGACTTAAAAATTACAACTCTGGAGTTATAGCAGAATTTAAACAGTTCTGTCTGCTTTAAATACGTAACACTCTCCGTGTTGATACACGCGCCGTGTATCTGTCGTGAATATCGCTCCTCCACCCCCTTGTCGGTGAGGCTTTCGCGTCTAAATGTTTTACGATGCTACGACTGTAATCTCTGAGAACGACGACGAGTCGAGTGCAGACGCCGAACACGGAGCCGTGTTTCTTGGCCAGCTCGCTGAATTGCAGATGCATGTCGTTTTTTAATGAAGGGCAGATCGAAGACCGGGCACACCCGGCGTGTACCAGAGTGGTTAAGTGCGAATGTGTTTCGGCCCCTGAATGCACCTCGCTACCAGAGGAACACCGGCAAATACCAAGGAGGGGGTGTAAAGAACCTCCTGAGCCTGATGTCGCCCATCGCATGTCACATCCAATCACCGGCTACCGATCGATCGAAATCCGAATTGAAATACGAAAACTTTCGGACGTCTGCCGTGTCGCGGTTGCCACTGACACATATATATATATATATATATATATATATATATATATATATATATACACCACGTGAAGTCTAATATTTGTCTTTCCGTTTTAAATCTCGTTGAAAAAAGAACATCGCTCCTTTCTGTCTGTACAGTCTGTGCGATATTACGAGATCTGTCACAAGAGTAATATCTTTTAAACATTGGATGTTGACTATTGTTTTCTCGTCTCGAATTTAATCTTGGGAGAGCATTTTAGGCAGAATTCTTTTGTGAAACCTTTACCCCCCGCCCCCCCTCTAGAGATCTACGAGACTATTCGAGTTATTCGTAGAGCTTTGAGAAAAGTTAAAATAGGGATTGCAAAGTTAACTCCGAGATTTTTTCGAGTGATCTCTCTCTTTCCACTTTAAGTGATATGATTTTTTCGAAGACTAAGAACTTTAGTATTTTTTAATGTTAGAAAAATGAAATGAGAGTTGAATTTAACAATTGTTTCTGTTATGAATGATTCATTTTTTGTCCTATCTATGAAAACAACTCATTTTAATACTCTAAAAGTATCAAGATTAAATGTTATATATGAGATAATTTCTAATCGACTCCTACATTAAAATTATCCTACTTATCCAATTTTTCTTTCACTTGTAAAATACATAATAATTCGGAGATAAGTTATATTAAATATCAATTTGCTCACAGAATTTTTTTTTGCAAAGGTTTGTGTAAAACTGTAAGTGACAAAACATTTTTTTTAATTTTGATATTTTTGTAAAAACTTGCAATTTCAAATAAAAACAAATAATTTGTTAATTGTGACTCGTTTGGTTAGAACAATTTCATGTATAATTGAATAGCAGTTTAATAATTCTTGTGGAAATACCGCATATTGTATGTTGCAATATGTTAAAATTTTATTTATATAACTATTTGTATAATTTTATGCACATAATTTTCTTAATTCTTCTTAGCTGTAATCAACAATTTTGACTGTTCTTATTCCTAAATTCTTTATTTTTTATAATTAAATTAATTTACATTAATTGCAGCGATTTACATAACACATAGAAATATTTAATTTACTTACTAATAAAAGAATAATGAATTACAAAAATGACAAAACATAATATTTTTAATAAAAATTGTTGTAGAACAAATAGCAAACTAATAGTAATTATAATAATAACAATAATAGTAATGACAATGTACACAATTGAAATGACGGTACTGCAGTGAAAAATTCATTTTTATAATATTCTATAATTTCTTAACAGAAAAAGACCGACGAAATAATATAATAACAATAAAATTTACATTGATTAAATTTTATCTGACAATAAATGTAAATTGAAATTATTTAAATACGCTAATAAAGACGCTGAGCAAGTAATGCATAAATATTTCCAAATTTTGAATATAAATTCAAAATTTTAAAGCATAATTCGAGTGCCCCGTAATATAAAACTAATTAACAAAAATTAGTATATTATCATTGTTGTTATGGACAGGGACAAAATATCGAAAAATAATTTCATTAGTAATATATACCGATATCATAAAATAATACCTATCTGTTTTTATACCAACATTTTGAATATTTTTTAATAAGTATCGGTGTTAGATGTCAAATAGCGATATATATAACTAAAAAATTCATAATATAGTATACGTGTATGCATAAAATTATACAAATATTAGAATTATAACGATATTACTAAATCGATTTTGTCAAAAATTGATGTGATTTCTAATACATTCTTAATATACATTTTTTAAAAATTACAAAAGATAAAATTTTAGAGAATCTTAAAATTAATCGAATTAATTATCAATAATTACAGAAACATTACATAATTGTGCACGAATAATTAATAAAGTAACAAATCAAAAGTCGCTTGTATATGTTTACTTGAGAAAATAAATTTTCAAAGTAAGAAAAATTCTAAACATAAGTAGTGAAAATGCGAATAAAATTGTTAAATATACCTATTTATGTTAAATAATAACACACATATGAATACAAGTTATACTATATATACAGATTATAATCTAAATATTTTAGAATGATATTTACCACGTAAATAGTAGCGATAGTAAAAATAGCAAAGTCAGTTAAAAGTGAAATCTTTTTACAAAACATGTTATACTTTATGTTAAGATATGCCAAACTAAATTTTGAAATATCTTTTAAATTTAAACTACTCTTTTTATTTATAAAATAATCCTAGTATTTTAATAATGTAAAATGACTAGAAAAGTAATCTATTCTTGTTAAAAAAAAAAATCACACAATTAAGTTTTTAAAAAACAATAATTTTATAGAATTTCAAAAATTATGAGTTTAACTAGACAGATAATATTTCTTTCGTTTCTTTTGATCGTGTAATTTCTTCTTCATTCATTTTACAGTATTACATGCATATATTTACAAATATATATATATATATATATCTTAAATATATATATCTTAAATATTAATTAAAATGTGTTTGTAACTATTGATGACAAACAATAGAAATATACAACGAAGAAATTACTTGATTTTAAGAAATAAGAATATCATAAGACTTGTTTTATGTCTTTACAATTCGGCTATTAGGAACCGAGTTCTTAATACAATCCTCTAAACTTTAGATACAGGATACATGATTTATATAATTGTATATTTTAATAAAAAATAAATAAAAAAATGAGGGATACTTTATATTCAAAATATACTATATTTATACATAGATAATAAATTGCATTTTTAATTCACACGCATATAAACATGGCTATATTTTAATATACACTGTTGAAAAGTTCATGTTACAGATATCGTAAGTTTTCATTATTTACTGACAGTGAATATTGTAACTTGTAAACTTTTAATTTTATCATTTTTTTTTATTTCTTTTAAGTTTATTTCAATTTTTTTTACTTAATTTTATTTTTGATATTGACAAATAAAGCATCAAGACAATGAAATTCTATCTAATTATTTTCATACTTAAAAAATTTTTAAAATAAATATATTATAATTTTATTAAACAATGCTAAAGAGCATTCTATTATTTATAGGTTTAAATATACAAATTAAAAAAGAAGTATAGTTTTATACAAATCATTGTAAATTAAGTCAATATTCAAGATAACAAATCTCCAAAAATATTACATATTCTTTATGTGCAATTCAAGTTTAAAATTCTTTGAATTTTAAATACATTACAGTATTTATAATAATATAAAGTATTCACATATTTAAAATTTTGAACAGTTATCTTAATCTGCTTCAAAATATAATTATTTTGGCGTAAAATAATTTTTAATCTGAATTAATTCAAATTAAACATAACTTTGCGACTCTGATCACTATCGTGAAAATATTCTATCATGCAACTGTGCATCAAATAGTTAATTTCTGATCGAATATTAAACTCTTGAATACACAGTTCGGCATCTCTTTGTTCAAGTAGATTGTATAAAAAAATAATTCCTACGAAGATCTTTTCTTTTCATGTTTATTCCTGTAGCTAATATTAGATGTTATTACATATTATCAAACAATAATGTATTCTACAGAGCAATTGTTGAGCTATTATCATGAGAAAACCGAAATTTATTTCTGGATCACGACTAATACGACACTTCGATAAAATTCAAAATCAAGCGATAACAATTTGCGAACGAAAAAGCGGAACGAAAAGATTAATGCTGAATACCAGGTATTCACAGCATTCACGTATGCATGCAATATACATTCATCACGCATACAAACACGCTAGCACGTTCTCATTCTCTTTCTTACATGTATTTCCTTTTTCTTTTTAAAGTACTAGCATTCAATTAAACTAATTTGTTTATTTAGTCAGATTAAACTAATAACTTGCTTGATTATCGTCCCATGATACATCGCAGCATCAATAAATTAGACACATTTGTCGAGGCAACGTAGTTTGCAAGGGCAGGTGGGCAGGCAGTTCACGGAAATTAATCCTTGCAACAGCCACGCGAATTTTGCTGGAACACTTTCCGCGACGCATGCCAACGAATCGGACGCTGTCGTGGTTTTATTGTTAAAAGCTAGCTTGCCTGTGCTTATCGTTATGTGCGATCGATCAATGTAAGTTAAAATCAGGATAGTCCAATCACTATCCTTTCAGCTCTTTTTCGGCTTCGGATAAAAGAAGCTTACTTGTAAAAATGTAAAATATGTATTCAATTTCTTTTTGATAAAATATTGTACTACAAAATTACAAAATTATAAATTATTGTACAATTGTTATTTTGTCAATTTTTTTCAAATTATTTAATTTCAATAGGTTACATATTATAACCTTAAAGATGTAATTTAATTTCTTCTATTTCATGTATTGTGACATAAAAAAACTGAATTGAATTGTAACAAAACTCAATTATGCATATTATTTGGCTCACGTTTTTTTCATTAATTTACATGTTAATTACATCAAATTGCGAGCAGACACTCAAAAAGAAACAATGAAAAAATTACTTTCTGAAAAAAACATTTATTCATATCTATATCTGTAAAAAAAAAAATTGTAAAAAAGATTGTAAAGATTGTAAATGCAAATTAAATTTAAATTTAAGCTTATGACAATAATTTCAAACTAATTGACGAAAAATAAATATATGTTTATATTAAACAGATAACACAAAAATCTAAAAGTCCTGTTTTAAAACATAATTATTAATATAAATATTTAATGTAATAATTATTAAATATTTTAAACTCAAATAAATTTTATTTTTGTGACTATATTATATATTTGTAGTGATATTTAAAATTTTGCAACAAAAGAAAACTCGAAACATCACATTAATATACTTGATATCTTCAATTTCATTGTTTCCATTTCATTGCTCGCAGATCATCACTTTTAGCTGTAAACTCAATTAAAATTAAATATAATTCATTGCTTAAAAATTTATGCTAAAATTTATGCTTCAAAGGATTCATGAGCTAAAGATAATCGGAGAAAAAAATCTATCTTTCTCTCTCTCTCTCTCTCTCTACGTTTAATCGTTATATCAATCGATCGCATACATATTTCTTCCTATCGTATAAAAACTGAAACCACAATTATATCATAATATTTGTAAATACTTGACTAACACGATAACGGCGACCGAGTAATTAATTAATTAAACTATTGGGACATACAATAATAATATTAATATTGATCATTAATAATAATTTTGTACAATATTTTCATCCTATTTTTGTCCTCTCTCATGCTCGGCTCGTGACATGCGCTCCTATAGGCAATGATTCATATAAAACAGTATCGGTTCAACGGGTAGCAATAAGTATACTTGCGGGAAAAAACCTTCCTCTCTGAGGGTGTGCGCGCGCGTGTACTAATTTTCCGGTTTTCTCGCGCACATATAACGATATATGAACGACACGTATGAATGAATATACATTGAATTGTGAACGTGCTTGAGGCGTCTTCGAGTACGCTTTCTGTGTTCCCTCTTACACGTACTTTACTTAGAATCGTATCTTTTTTTTTTTTTTTTTGTCGCGGTATGCTTGTCGCCCCACCGGAGAGAACTGTTTCGTCGCATTTTTGCCTTCATGCCTTCGGGCGCCGAATAAAAGATGACAAAGTAAATTATTCGCTGCTGGTGTGCAGTAAAAACGAAGGAGGACGAGTTCTCCTTCGTACAGAAGTTCATTGCCGTCCTCGCTGTACTTCCCTCTGTTTATCCCGCTCTCTGTTTTCACTACAAAACAGAATTACTTCCGACGACGTGCCGATAGAAAGAGATGATATTTTCTCAAAGAGATCGAGTCGTCTTCGCATCCGTCTCTTATTATTCGATCCGTTCGCGTCGCAGATTCACGTGCTGCATTTCGCGATACGAGAGGTAGCGAAGACAAACGTCGCTGATAGCTCCCGGGTATGGTATTGAGAACCGCAGAGCTGGGCGATCAAACTTTCCCGAGTGCGAGATCGTGCATGCTTTTGATAACGTCGCACGATGCGGGACTGGCCGCTTTTGTGGGCCTAATTTTGCGATGACTGTTGGAATGCGAGGTCCAGCGAGTGAGCGGAGGGCCCGTTCGAACAAGTCATTGAAAATTGCACCAAAAAAGAAACATAATCGGCACAGGCGCAAAAGCAAACACGATTTCAAGACGCGAGACTTAAAACGGTCATACAAAGATTTCGAACGACTGACGATAATTTGGAAGACGCGAGTTTTGGACAAGTTTAAGATGATAATGTAAACAATGATGATCAACAATTAAAAATCGAAACGATTTCGCGAATCGCGTAAGAAAGCAAGATATACCTCGAAACGGAGGTCTGACGACGCGAGATGATTACTTTGTATGAAACGATGAAGATGGTGTATTATTCTCGCATTCGGTCTGCCTGCTCCGCAGTTACGGATACAATCGTTGTTCACAATACACATGCGTATACGTCGTCGTACAATATTATCAATATATCTATTTACAAATCGACGGTGACGGTGGCGTAGTCTTTAACCTAAGCGACAAACGTAAGAATAAAGAGATACTAGAGACCAGTCGTAAGATTTGTCATGCTAATAGTATAATAGTTACATATCCGATATAATCAGCATCATTGTTCATCGTCGTCATTATCGTTATTGTAACTATTACGATCAATAATCCGATAATCATTACAATGAGTAATCCGTGATAAGTATAATCCGATACATCGGTCATTACTCGTCATTCTTTCGGATTATATCGGATTATATTTACTACATGGCGGCTCTTCATGACAGTTTTAATTCGCGTTTGGAATAATTTGTGCCAATGCCCGTTTATTCACTCGCTTCTCTTAAACATTAGTTAAATACATACTATTTTCGCAAGTTATTACAGCACTTTTTTTTTTAAATCAATTAGATGTAGAGATAATTAATTTTAGTAACATGCTTTTCGTTATTAGTTTACTTAGACGTCTTTTATCCGATTCACCATAGCGCGAGTTGCAGATGCTTACCCTTTCTCCTTCGCATTCTCCACTCGATCTCTCCTCCGCAGAATTCGCAATTGTAAAGTCTACGTTTTCGAACACTGCTAAAGAGAATATTATGGCAGGGTTATCTTTGTTCTTCCTTCTGTCGTACTTCCCTCGTCGTCTCTGTCTTACTTCATATCCATCCACGATACACGCACACACCACTATACTTTATTAAATCTAGCATGCTTAGAAAATACTTGAAAAATGAGTCTATTGGAAGGTGGCTGCCCGATGTCCATCACTATTACACACGTCTCCAAATTGAATTAATTGTTTCCACAATCATCATCGATTGAGGTCACATTTCTCGTTGAGTATCGTTTTTCATCGTAGAAAATTTTTTTGCATCTTCTATTTCCTCGACTCGCTTTTTTTCCCTCTTGCTGTTCCACCATTTTTCTACTGTGATTAGATTATGAGCCAACAGCGCTGTCCACTATCAATCAACGTTGTAAATAAGTGCGACACGTCCGTATCAGCTTCCAAGCTTGATTAAGTTTATTTTTTTTACTGGCCAACTGTGAAGCGCTGTACTCTCTTCGTTTTTTCGCATAATCCTTTGCTTTCCATCTTTAACTAAGCGTCTCCGACATCTCACATAAATTGTTGTATCGCATTGCCACCATCTGGCATAATTTTATTCACCATACACACGCATCGTCAGTAAAGTGAATGATTAAAAATAAAAAAGAAAAGAGAATCGCATAATATATACACGCATTTTTGCCAATGCGAAAGTACCGAAATCGTCGTTGCTCGGTACAATTTTTTAATAATTAATAAATGTACAATAATTCTATCCGGGGATAAAGTACACGCAACATAAAACAACAATATCACCTAAATTTAGAAATCTAAATTTAGAAATGTTTCTTTCTAAATTTCATTAAAGTCCCCTTCTTTTCATTCTGCCTCTCAACCTTGCTGCAATCGCAATTAAACTTATCGACGATAATAATAACGACGATGAGGATTGCAGTCGTTGTGACTTGTCCTGATAAGAGCACCACGAGTTGTTATTAGTACAGTATTTCGGCGCCGCTCCCTCAGCGCGTTTTCTCGTGGTGCTAGGCGTGTCTCAACGCGTCGTCGCATGACGCATGTCAGTCTGTTGAACATCGTGCGCTTGATTAACGGAGACGCGCGGCTAAGGAGTTGCTGTCCTTGGTGGCATGCGAGGGGATAGCGGACGGTCGCCTGTGCGTCATAGTGGCAACGTTGTAGCACGGTGATGTTCGCAGTCATAATCGTGGTGGCATCTTGAGGAGATTCACTCAATGGTTACCTTCTGTCCCGATACAGAAGATAAGTCTTCATCGTTTGCGGTAGGTTCAGCTCATTGATCTTCTCTTCTAATCTATGTTTACCGATTCGTTGTCGAATCACTCTTCGACATAGATCCATGAGAGGCAGAGGTTCAGCTGTCAAGAAGAAGACAAACATTTAATTAAAAGAAAATAACAACACTAACAACAGAACTGCAATATACTGTAAGATACTGCAATAAAATTTAACAGATATCTTATATGTTTTAATCTCTTATTGTTTTAATAAGTTCTGATGTAAGTTCATTAAATAAATATTTAAGGAACAGACAAAAAAAATTTGGTTTTCAAAATTGAAACATCTTCGTGAAATGATGATAAATCTTTTCAAAATAATTATTACAATTATCTGCTTACGATCAAGTCCGCCGATGTATTTCATCGTGATCTCACAATGTCCCCAAACGGCAGACACAATAGGATGCAATTTTCTTCCTTTGAGCCCTCTAAACGCTACTCCAAGATACTGACCATCTACCACGAATGCTAATGTACCTTCGTCCATATCAAGAACCACTGTGGAGAAAAATTGCATTACAATTAGTTTAAACTAATACTCATATTCGTAAAGAAAATCTGCCTCTGGTACACAACACACTTTGATAATTCATAATTATATGATAATTCTTAATTATATAGGAGCCTTACCCAGAAATTTATCAGGAACAATGAATGTTTCGTCGGACTTGAGAAGGGCTGGATACGTTACGCCATTATTATTTCTCGAATCATGATAGAGTTTATTTCTACCAAGATCCCAACCCCAACTGAGTTCGTTGTTTCCGACTAAACTCTGATAGCCGACACTATGTAAAGGAGCATCCGCTGTCGCGACTCCTACCACGGCGTGCGTACCCCGTTGCCTCGTGCTCCAATAAAGTTCCCATACATGCATACCCTTGGTGTACCCCACTTTCCCTCGTATGCAATCTGTGCTTTGCGCGACAGGATGTCGATGAAACGTTAACTTATCGTCCTCCTAAAAAAAAATAAAAAAATAAAAAAAATATTATATTTTATTTGTAAAAATTTTAAATGCTGAAATTGGACAAGTATGATTTATCTTTGTTATGATCTCACTCAGTCATAGGACAGCTATAGAATAGCTACTGACATTGAGAGATAATCAGTTCTGGACAAATTTTTATGACTACATTCCGTCAAATTATCTGACTAGCTGCTATCATGATCCCTCGTATCTATTACAATAAACATTTTAAGCACTCTGTGGTGCTCTATCCATGTAGTATATATTTTTAAATTTTGTGTCTACGATGCTCTAGAAATTGGTCCGAGATTTTGGACAAAAAGAGAATTAAATAATTTTATTTAATTTCATTGAATAATTTGACTAATTGATTAATGTGATTGATAAATTCTCTTTCCATTTGAGATTCTAGTATCGCGGATACAAAGTTTTAGGATCTATTCAGACAAATTTGCATAGCTACATAAATTATAGGGTGACACCAGTTTGACCATGTCCCGATTGACCACTAGCCACTCACAGGGGCCAGCGTCTAGAATTTTTCCACTATTCAAGCGTTGTGAGTGGCTAGTAGTCAATCGGGACGTGGTCAAACGGGTGTCATTCTAAATTATATGTATAAAAAAATTGCAATCACGTTTCTATCATAAAATCGGTATCAGACTAAAGACAAAGATTAAGATTAGATTGGAATTTAATCAATCAGAAAAAATCATCAATCTTAAATTTAATGAACTTTATTCGGATTAAGCCCAGCTGCACCAATATTATTTTGGCTTTATTTATTTAGTGTCTATCTTTATTTATATAGAAAGAAAGATAAAGACAGATATATATTTAAATTTTGTTTAAATTGTTAAAGCCAAAATAACGTTGATGCAATCAGGTCTTATTAAAATTCCAATTTCAATTTCAGTCATGATTTCAATCTCTAATTTGGTAGGGGTATACACGGCAAAACGCGATAGATAATTTTAGATAATTTTCTTTATGCATATGATTATGCAGTTATGCAAATTTCTCTAGATATAGATCTTCATCTAGGAATTTCTCAAATGGCGACATCTCGATTCACAAATAATACTTGACTGCACTCGGATATCATTTTATCCTTGTCTAACATTCGATGAACAAGGATAAAACATTGAGCTATATAGTATGGAATGAGCCAGCCCTATAATAAACTATAGAAAATCGCAGCAGGAGAAAAGGATGGGCATACTAAGATTGGAATCTTTATCTCTTTTCAAAAGTATACTACCTTATGGTAGTAGAATAACATTAACCAATCAGGGAATCTCTTGACAAAGAGAGCGATTCCAACTTGCACATTGACACACTCCCACTCCTTGAAGGTTCACTCCGATATACTATATAGTCAATAGGATGTTATGTGAACTATAGATTTTCTATAATTTGGCAACAGGAATGGAGAATTTTAGAAATAAAGAAAATCCCTAGAGGGTAGAGGTATTCATAGAAGATGAAGTTAAAATCAAAATGGTGTGATATATTGGTAAGTATTGACTCTTTGTCCTGAAATTCATCCAGTTCTGGAATTTCTCAATTCTTTTTTACTTCTTATTTATTTCTTAAAATTTTTTATTTTATTATAGAATTTATAGAAAGTTTTTCTTTTTTATTTATTTATTTCTTTCTATTGTTTTTTTCTAGGAAAAAGGAATAATTCCAATCGGAGTCCATTTTGAATAATTTCATAATACATATCCCTTGGCTTTGTGATAAAATTTGTTATTTCTTGTAAGATTTTTGTGTCAGTCTTGTGTAAAATTTTTGTGTCAGTGCCCTCGGAGGAACTGAAGTCTTGTTTATCCGTGTGATAGTGATTGGGGTTGTGATAATGAATTTTTCCGTGTAAAATTCCAAAGTTTGTCTTTTTCTGGAGGTGGAGTTGATTTTGAAATTGTTTTTGAAAGTGAATACTTTTTGTGACTAATACCTTAACGAATATATTTAAACTACGGTCGTCGGCATTCCAGCTGTGATGGACTTGGGTTTCTCGCGAGGCAGGCGGCATGTCGAGGAGCACGTCGAGACGAGGTGGCCTCGCAAAATCTTGGGCCAGCTCGCGTGGTATCACCGAACGCGTATAAGTTGTATTGTTACCACCGCCAACGCCAACCCCGCCGCCGGCCCCCGCACCACTCTCCCGGCTCATACTCTTTACACCACCTGAAGAAAAAAAAGGAGAAATTCAGGTTTCAATCATTATTTACATTATTTACATTATTTCGTATTTTGATTAATCAAGTAATAATTATGCTACTGAAGTTATTTAAATGTTTTCCAGTATGAGAGTTGAATGTGAGCGTCTTAATCATTAGCGTCATCATTATTTTTTTTTTTTTTTTTTCCGTGAGCGATGACGGAGGAGCTTCTTCGAGAACGGAGAGCACGGAAGAGAGAGAGTGAATGTCATCTTGTGATTGAAGGAAATTAGAAATAAGATTCTGCTATGATAATAAGAATCTGCTAAGATTGTCAATCCTTTTCGACTATTGTTGTTATAATTATATCTCTATATGTGTATATGCTTTGAAAATATTCTTATATTTTATATAAACCGCGTTACATTCTCATATATATTACAAAGTGTAGCTCGCTATATTCCCATTTAAAGAACAACTTAATTTACTTAATAATTCCGTCATTAAACATTGAATGACTTAATTTACTTAATAATTTCTTCGTTAAACATTGAAAGAAAAGAATTCAAGCTTTATCGACTTGATTTGGCAGAAAATCAGATGCATAATAATAGGAAGATGACTTTACTATGTTGAGTTGACCATGTTTAAATTAAATTTCTGGCAAACGTGGCCGAATTTAAATTAAATTTGCCAAACGAGACAAATACATACAATTTAGCGATTAGATATTTTAACTCTTAAATATCTAATTTTTTAAAGTAATTTTATCTTTGTGGGTCTATCGCGTGGCTAATATTTAAGTTCAAATTCATAATTTGATTTTATTTCTTGATATTATAGACAAGTATTTCAATATGGAAAACAAAACAAAAGCTTAATTTTTTAAGCTGATTTGTCTCATACATTAGTTAATGAAACGGTTGACTTTTAAGTTATAACAATAATTGAGAATTCTTCTTACAATACCTAATTAATATTTAATATCGTTGTTCCAATTTACGTTTGGATATTCTTTCCTTTTTTAGATTCGATCATTGCGGATGGTAAAATAAATTATGTAGAAAATTTCGGAGGAATAAAATTGAACTCTAGTCAAGATTAAAAATAAAAAGATTTATTTTTATGTCTATCTGTTTCTCTATCCTCGCGACGACTTCGCATTTTTCTCAGTTTCTCAGAATTCCCACTCTTAATAAATCAAATTCCTGTTATCGACCTCTTTCGAAACAATTAAATTTCTAAATATTATTGAGGAGAAATGGTCTCCTCGATCGTTTGGCCTGATTACAATTTGTAATAAATACGGTGAAGGTCTCTGCGCTAACCTAACCGATCCGCTCGTATGTATGTTTTGTCTGATTTCTTATGTATACAAAATGAGAGTATACACGTATATGCTTGTATATACATGTGTTTCGATGCGACAAATAATTTCGCGAATATAATTGATACGAATTGCTATGAAGCAATCGCAGATAACGTAAAATCACGTCTCCCTCTCTTCCTATTAAAATTTTTGTGTACAAAAATATTTTAAAATATTTATTAAATAAATCTTAATGAGCTCATCAAAGTCAATATATATTTTGAAAGAAAAACAATATTATGATAAAATTATTTATAATTATTATATAATACGTACTGCTATATTGTACATCTGTGTGCACATGCACGTTTGTGTACAAGACAAAATTCGCATTCACAAATTAAATTATTTCTGAATGAAAAACAAGTCAAAAGGTTCTGAATCATTTTCTTTTCCGATGTTCAATAAAAGAGTTATTAAGTAAATTTTACTTTTAAGTTTTATCTAGCACTCGATATGCATCGTGCATGTTTGATTAACGATTCTGTGTAAAATCACATTTAAAATATTTAAAATCGATGATGACATTTAGCAGATATGGCCTTCTTATGAAACCGGATGGAACCGAAGAAAAATAAATTTGTCAAGCTTACGTGTATATGTATGTAAGCCAGTTCGATATATATATATATATATATATATATATATATATATATATATATATCAGACACGTTAAATGCGACAAACAAGTTTCAATAATGCGTGTTCGATATCGTTATAAAAAAAGAAAATAATCAAATAGGAATCACGAAAAAGCGACAACATAAGATTCATTTGATGGAATTCATATTTGTTTTATTTATGTTTTATTTTCCAATTGTCGAGTTATTCATATATGAAAATATTTCTTTGATAATAATGAAATAAATATGGAATAAATTTTATAGAATAAATTTTAAGCTAATTATAAATCTATATAACAAAAAAATTTCTTCTTATGCCTATAAGAGCTTATATATTTCAATAGAGAAATGAAAAATCTCTATTAAATTAAATATTAAATTTAAAGAAAGTATTTAAATATTTTATAGTGAAATAAATATGGACATGTGTAATTTTCTGATCGTATGATATGTTAAAATGTTACAATTTTTAATACATTTTATCGCGTTGATGTTGCAGCGATAAGTGATACTGCATGCATGCGCACGCATCTGTATGTATCATCGTGTAAATAATCTTGGAAAAGCAAAAGATTTCTTATCATAAGTAATCTCCAGCAAGCTATCTTCTCTTGCAAGTTTTCGTGTCGTTGGACATTTTCATTATCAAAACAGAAATGTAAATGTAGGATCATGGGTTATAAATAACACGGAATATTTTGAAGAAGAAAGCCTTGCCCTCGTCTTGATATAACATTTATCAGGAAGAAGTCTCATATGTCTTGAGGAAAGAAAGTCAAAAGGACTTGTTCGAAGCTCTAGCCGAAGGCATAAGTAAAATGAGGCGTGGTCAAAGACCTTGACCCTCGATTCCAAACGCTTCACGAGGCCATTTAACTGTCTAGGATGCAAAATATTCTAATCACGTAAATTCCAACTCGTTTATGAGTAAAATCTAAATGTTTTGTGATTTTCGATAATTAAAAGTACACCAACAATAAATATGTTATAACATAAAATAATGTATATTACATTTTTTCATAAGAAAAATTGTTCATTAGTAATTTTTTTCTTTACTTGCAAAAAATGTCAACGCGATATAATTTTACAATTATTATATTTAATAATTATCTAATAACTCTGTTTAAACAAAGAAAACTATTAAATTAATATGTTTAACTGATAATACTATAACGACTTAATAATAGTTTTGAAAATGGATGATAACGTTTCCGACTTAAACGTTGTATGAAAAGTTAAAATAGTATATAAAGTATGAAAAGTTTACGCGATTTTTTTTATTGTCTTATAGAAATAACTTACTATAGGTAAAGATATAAATATTTGTTATTTTGATCTTAACTTATTTTTATAATCATTATTCTTAAAAATTTCCAAAGAAATTATTTTCTTATTATTTCATACTGAATTAAAATCGGATTTGTCGTTTATAAGATAATAAAAAATTGATAAATCTTTGTTAATTATAATTTAAAGATAAAAACAACGATATAAATAAATATCAATTAATAAATATCAATCGATATCAATTTCAATATTAATAAATAATCATTTGAAAATATATTTCTGATTGTAGGAATCAATATCATGATATACGAAAATCGGCTATGTTAAATTTATTTAAGAGACCAAACGCTTACAATTAATTATATTAATTTTCATCAAAATAAATATTTTTTATAAATAACAGTTAAATAAATAAATAAACATGACGATCCATGAAACCGATGCTACTTCAGATTATAAAAAATTTTAAGCATACTGAATCGCGCAATTAATGATTTGGTAATGCCTTTCAATTCCTTTAACTGATTGTAAGGAAAGAAAATTTCTGTCTTTGCTTTAAGGCTTTTATTGTGACTTATGCAAAATCTTTGTTTTTCTGTAGAGCATGGCGCCTAACCTGAAATCTTTTGGCCCATGTTCATGCCCCGGTGGTGGGAGCGATGGTGTGGGTGATGCCGGTGGTGATGTGGGTGGTGACGGTGTTCCGTGCACTGCTTGCCGGCAGGCAGTTTATGCCTGTGGTGTCTGGTGCCGCAGGTGGTGGTGGTGGTGGTGGTGGTGGTAGTCGTGGTAGTCGTGGTGGTGAGGTGATGATGATGGTGATGGTGGTGATGGTGATGGCCGGTAGTCGGTGGTGCAGTAGGCACCACACCACCGTCTATTCCTCCCCCGCCGCCTCCGCCTCCGCCGCCGCCGCCGCCTCCTCCTCCTCCTCCTCCACCACCTCCTCCTCCTCCTCCTCCGCCGGCGCCGCCGCCGCCCCTACCGGGGCTACCACCGCCCCCGCCGCCGCCGCGGCCGCCTGCAGTACCTGAACCGCCTCCGGTACTGCCAGTCGCCCCGTTTCCGCGGCTACCGCCCCCGCTCACGCAACGATTCGCTTTGTACCTGCAATGCAAAAGCAGAACGAGGGCACGTTAATTCGTGTGCGTTTCTGAGGGACGGGGAAGAGAGGGCGAGAAAGGGGGACAGAGAGATTGATACGCGGGGCCGGGAGATCGATACGTGAGGAAAGTGATTTCGGCCGGGGGGGATGATTTTCACGGTCGGCGAACCCGCGAGAGCGATACGTTAAATGCTCACGAATACGTATCGTCGCGGGGGGAGGGGATGCGACGTATCGATCCACAACGTGGCTCGATCGACGATTCGGCGTTCGTTTACAAAAAAAAAAAAAAAAAAAAACAAAACAATATGACATATTTTAATCTCTTTTTATTCTAATTTTGAAACCTTAAAAAGGTTTTATATTAAATTATTTGTAATAGTAGGAGCAAGTGAAACACATCTCCATCGAATACGAGGATGCTACGTACACAGTTGTATTCATAATTAATAATTTCCTTTCTATATGGTTAGATTAAAAAGATCATAGATGGAGGATTCATGAATTGTTGCGGTCACGCATAACACAGAAAGATTTCCTGTCGATTTCGGCAGGAAAATCCCAGGAGCTTTACCCATCGTCCGCGCTTGATTTCTCTTTGCTCTACTTCGGATGGAGCCACCCAGAGGTTCGATTTCGCGGGGGGAAAACTGCCACTGAATTTTCGCACGGGAAATCACGTCGACGAGAGCGTGCCCCTGGATTTGGATAATTCGAGATGCGCGCTTCGTCTGCGGGCTCAGAAGAAAAAAAAAAAAAAAAAAAAAAAAAAAAACACCATGTCCGAGCTGAATCTCTCGATTAATCACGTTTTCCTATTTGCGGGGCTTTGCGGAACGGATTGCCGCGGCCGCGTATGTAGTACATGTAAGCGTGGGACGAATCGCGGAAAACCGATTAATTCTTCCTAGCGGATGAGATACACGCGAAGTGGCATTTTCATCAAGAGCCCGCAATTTCCGTACTATTCCCGTGTCCTTTCTTCGCCGTCGCTTGCTCATACCGAATATTTTTCAGAATTCCGCGCGCGTAATCACAAAGACCCGAATGCGCCTGGGAGCAAAGTGAAAATGTATTGAAAATAATATATTTAAATACAGTTACACATTCATATTTAAATATTTTCGAACATTATTTAAACAGTAATAATCCGATATTGCCCATCCGGTTTATATTCGTTGTTAAAAAAGTAAATAAGCAGAAAAATTCCGTGGAAATGCTTAGATATATGGACTTTATATATGTGTGTGTGTGTGTGTGTGTGTGTGTGTGTGTGTGTGTGTGTGTGTGTGTGTGTGTGTGTGTGTGTGTGTGTGTGTGTGTGTATCGCGTATAATAACATCAATAAATCGATTTAAGAGAGCTATGTCTTCAAATGTCCCTTTAATATTCATTAAAATTCACGTCATTAAAATTATGCGTAATATTAATCACGCGAAGGAAATCCGTGAGCGAGTACGCGTACTGCGAATGACCGCACTTGTCTAGTAATAAAGAACTATATCTTATCGTGTTATACGATAATCTAAATTCCTTGAAGTTTACATCTGCAACATTCTTCCCCGTTCCTTATAGGAGACACGTGTACAAAGATTGAATGTACGCATAATCAAGAGCAGTTATGCAAATGACTGAAATTATTTAATGCAAGAGTAAGAGTTTTTTTTAACATAACTATGTTAAATCAATCACGTTACAGTTACTCCGTGTAAATCGAGATGTAACGTAAGTTATTATTTTTATGAAATAATCTGCCTTATTTCATCGTGTTTAAGAAAAATTCTCCGCTACTTACGAGACGATATAATAAACAGCTTAATTGTAAATTCCTTTATATTCGCCGATCATTCAGGAATGTTATCCACTATTATCAATTATGAAATTTGCGCGACTGGCGATCTGTAGGCAGTCATTACCTCAGAGTGCGACAGGGTGTGATTAACATAGAAGCGAAGGTTCACGAACACGTAGAAATATCCGGATAAATGTCTATGACACTGACCTTCTGGCGAGGCAGGAATATGGGACACGATATAACAGAGCGGGCAAGGTTAACCGTGTACGTGATGATAATTTCTCACCTGCCTCGCGAAAAGAAAAGCGCCAAGAACAAATGAAGAATAGCGGTATGAACTCAACGCGGTAATAGGTACGTCCGCGCGAGTGCCAGAACGTAATAAATGTAATTTGATCAGGAATTCCGTTTCAAACGAGAAAGAACATAATACCTAAATCTCTCTCTCTCTCTCTCTCTCACACACACACACACACACACAAGAAAATATGATACGTTTTACAATTTTGTAAATATGTTCTGCTTTATTTTTACAATCTACTTAACTATATCTCCATTTTATTTTTACATTGGAGAATGCACGAAGGAGAGACGGTAATAAATTCCTGTATACGCGGTGAAAATTTCTGATTGGTTATACGAATAGAAATTAGAAATAATCTGATCCAATTTTTCTTCAAAGCGTGACATAACGTATGTTAACCGTAATCCGATCGTTCGTCGTATTCGCTGTTGTGCTGGTTTCCGGTCGCGGACACCGGACATTGACATCCTGAATCCGGCCGATTCAGTTTCACTCGCGATAATCAGCGTCAGGATAAAGAAACCCGATGTAAAAATTTATGAAAAATGTCTCTCTTACATCGATAGAGGTAGACTCAAGTTATACTAATCGTTATTAATGACCAAAAGTCACAAGTCATTTGAGTTACTGCGATATTAATCATCAAGAAGAATTGGCGCAGAAGGGAATAACAAAATGTCGAGACAATCCTTCGAGATTAAATTTGCTTATCTTCTTTCGAAATTTATATAAACATAGCAAGAAAGTAATTAACGACAATTACAGCAACGGCAGTCGCGATATGCTCTAGACGACTCGAGGAAAACTTTCCTTTGGCTAATCGTTGTTGTTTGTTAACAAGCCTAGTGTCTTGTGTTTCACCGTAAATTTATCGATCCGTTTGTTCGTCGGACTTTTAATGGAAAGTTTGGCGACGGCAAATTAGGCTTGCGCCTTGCCCGGAAAGACTCGACGAGCTATATCGCGAAAGCGAGTTGATGTTGTCAAGACAACTTTCCTAACTTGAGTTCTGATTTGAACACAGAAATCTACGTCTGGCATCTCTGACGTCTGGCAGCGCCGCCGTATAAAAAAAAAAAAAAAAAAAAAAAATAAAGAGAAAAAGAGAAAAGAAGAGAAAAAAAATTCATAAAAAAGAAATCCTACAAGCACTGTGCGAGCTAATGTTATCGATGAGTTATGAAAATATCCTTGGAAGCGACGATCGCGCCAAATAATCTCGGCCTCGAAGTGCCTTTCCAAATAATTGTGAAACATTCATAATTAATCATCGCGCCACGGCAAATGAATAAATCATTACGATTGTGTTGCCGCGCGGCGAGTAACAGGAAACGCGGTCGAGAAACCGCGAATTTAATTTCCCGCTGCGCGGGAAGTAAATGAGTAAGATGCCCTTTGAGCCACGCGGCCCGTTCGTGGCAGTCGTCACGGTGCTGACCGCTATAGAGCAGGCGTTTCATTTCAAGTCCATTAATGGCATTTATCTCTCTTTAACCGCGGCGGACCTCGTCGGGAGCGGGAGCGATATCGCCTTGAGTGGGTACAACGAGGAGAAAGTACTGAAATCGACTTCCTCGACGTTTGCCCACCGATTCGGCCAATTAAAACACCCGGGACAATAAACAAAAGCCCGTACTTGATTACGTTGCTAACGTTATTTACTGAAAGTTACATGTCAGCATGTAACACGGGGACTCTGTTACGATAATTAACAGCGTTTTGAAACGCCTGTTAATCTCAGTGATGTTTAACTTCCAGTCTTCTTGTAGGTAAGAATAAATGAAAACGAAAAGAGTTCTAGCTTTTATCGGATTAATTCGATCGTAGAGCTTTTAGAGCGCACGACAGAAGTTTTTTTTTTTTAACAAAAGTTTGAAAGTCGGGTGCATGAGGTGCGGGACAATTGTTCAAAGGATTGTCCGTCGAGAAAAATCTTTTAAACAGAAGTAAATCCACGGTACAGATATAAAAATTCTATCGTGCTCGGTGCTCTTTTATTTTCCGCAATTAAAAGATTTCCTTAAAAAAGGTGTCCACGGGATTAAAAAATTCTTAAATTATTCACGCGTAAAAAAGTCCGTGTAAAAACTCGACTCGACGTTTGTTTTCGGGCGACTGTTAATCGGTACATCAAACGATTAATTCGCGCGCAGCAGAAACTCGCTTGGAAATAACTTCTACAAACGGTCTGGACCAAACGGCATTTGATTTCGAGACGAAATACGAGAACCACGTCGGCGGTTCGAACGCTATGGAGGCGCTCGACCGGCGGCGGTATTGATCCGCGGGGGTCACCTTTGCCCCACCTCGACACGGGACCAACCTCCAAATCCACCCCTGCCCTGCCCTTCAGACCCTCGCAGCCTCGAGTCCTCACGACCGACGGGCGCGCTACCACGAGCTCCTTCTGTAAAAGAGAACCAAAAAAAATATCCTGGCAAAATTCCAACCTGCGTTCGAGATTTCTCCTTACACGCTGATAAGAAAACCCCTTGAAAATGTCGGGATTAAAACATATAGTCAAGCATATACGAGACAGCAGATTCACGTGAAAACACGCAAAAAGCTTACCTACTAAACGAACATGTAAAGTGCAATACTCTATAATTTTTAATTTCGCAACCTGATGTTTATCGCGTTAATAATAAAAGAAAATATGCGAAATTCAGAACACCATCCTATTAGGTTTAGAGAGAGAGAGACAGGATTTGGATTATGAAAAGGTTCGCTGATGATCGATCGAGTCTCTTTTGTATAATGACAATTCTTTTTCGCTTTGACGTAAAGCAGACGGTGTAATACAATATTCGCTTTTCGAAATTACGAAGAGTCTAGCGACGTAACATCAATGTTTTTTCGAAAACAAACATTCGCACGCGAATGTCTGATAAATAAAGATGTGCCCCTACGAGGCTGGCTGCAACTGTTGTAAGGTCTTGCAAACGTGCACGTCTGTATGGCGAATAAATATTTGCTACCAACGCGATGACGGAGATGCCGTGTTAATTGTTAATTTACAAATTCTCGCGCGCTCGTTCCGTCGCGGTTGCGTAAATATTTAGCATGTACGTCAATGGGTATTTCGTTTCATGCAACGTTTAGTTTAACGTCGCGCATCGCGGAATTCATATTTTCACGCGTACAACAGTGATTCGTAATGGTTCGCGAAGCACGCTTACAGCGATTAATTTATCAATTAATATTCATTTCAGAAAATCATTTGTTGTTTATAAATATTAATGGACGATTCTACTGTAATAATCCTTCCACTTTCGCACTTTTGCGTTTCCAGAGAGAAGTGCAATTTTATATATGAATAAAATTGAATGGAAGAGCGCTACTTCTCTCCGGATACGGATCTCTCACCCGAAGAAAGTGAGGGACATTAAAACTCACCTATGTGCGCGATAACTAATACTCGCGAGGGAAGTTCACTCTGGCGAATTTCTATGAAGACATTCAGCGATTATCATCATCATTAGACTTGCTCCGAATACGCTCCGAGATAGCGGATAGCGCGACTTGCCATTTATTAATAAACATATCCGGAAACACGTCAGCACTCGGGGAGCATGAATTTAGAGTAATCATAATCGCACGTTCGTGTGTGTGTGTGTGTGTGTGTGTGTGTGTGTGTATGTGTGTGTGTACACTGTAGGTGTAATCACCGTTGCGTGGCTTGGCTTAATCTTTACGTGATTACGACGTTGTGCTCGAGGAGACGGGATATTTCGACGATTATCGACGACCCGCGGCCGCCGGGCTGTGTGTGTGTCTGTAAATAGAAATTTTTCAACAACGCTCGAGTGCCCCTCCGGGGGCGATCTTTTTTTTTTTTTTTTCTCCTCCTATCGGTGATAGGACGATCCCGCGCACGGAAAACGCGCACCGGGAAACAGCAGGATGGATCGACCAAACATCCACCGTAAATCGTGCAGCCGGTTAGCTCATCACGCACGGCACACCGACCAGCCATCGACAAACCAGTTGCCAACCGGTACTAATAAACTCTAACGATGTAGATGTCAATTGCGTTCAATGATACTGAAACGATGCGTAATGCATCGCCGTTGCTCGGTGAGCGACAACGTTAAAAACAACCGCGTAATATCTGGAGCCGATTCGAAAATTATACACTATTCGTTGAGACAGATTTGCAAAAGTTCGTTTTGTCTGATTAGTAGAGAAATATCATAAAATTATCCCGAAATGTTATCAGCATGACGTAAACATACGGAATACACATATTATATTTTCTCAATGTTTCCCTCTTCTCTTTAAGGTGGGAAGGTCCCTTAAAGCTCTAACACGTTCAGACTTACCGCGCGACTTATTCGCTTTGTTTCCCGGCGTTTCGCATCGGGAATCCTGATTTACATGACAAAAATGCTCGAAGATATTACTGGTTCCGTTCGATTGACGGTCCGTCGCAACGTCCTGAGCGCAACCGGCAGCTAATAACGGCCATTTACACTTAGCAGTCGTCGGCTTAGCTGTGGCACAGCTGACGACTTAGCCGGCGGCCGCCAACACCTGTTCGCCAGCTGCGACGATAAAGGTTCGATAGAAACGTTCGCGTTGGCCTACAGTCTTTCTCGACAAAATGGAGTCCTTTGTCGTGCGCATACGGGCCTTTCCTCGCTCCGACGTTTTCGACGCGCCGCGCCTTTTTAGAAGTCTTTTCGCGTTCTCCCGACGGCGAACGGCGACGGTCCACCGCGAGAAACAATGCGGCTCGAAAGTGGCTGGTAAAGTCGTCGCGTATATATTATAATCGAGTCGGCTGTCGCTTTTTATTTTCGGCCAGTGTGAAACGGGCCGTTGAGACGAACAATAATTTCCCGCGGTACGAGGCCCGCCTAACGAATCGCGCTTTGATCATGCGGGACTATTCGTTTCGATGTAACTGCCATTGAAAGGAAAGAAAACGCGGACGATTGTTGCGTGCCGTGAAATATCGTTGGCGCTGCGTGCATATATTGCGTTAAGTAATAATGTTCCAACGTACGTTAGGAACGGTCAGCGAAATCAATTACGTTCAACGGAGAAATCACGAGATTTGGGAATCGAATTTTTCCGTTTCTTGCGGACTCTCGCCCCGCGAGATTAATTATTATATATTTTTATAAATATTATGTTTCAATTGAGTTTTAATTCAAAAAATTTATTCACAAAAAAATTTAATTGTTACAAAGGGAGAATATATTGTAAAGAGAATTGGAGCGACCACCATGCAATGTAGTCGGTAAATTTCATATGCGAATTTCATAATATTTATCTGGGATATTGCGAGAGTTTTATATATATATATATATATCTAAAGAGATATATAATATTTTATATATGCGATGCATGCGTTCGATCGTTTCAAAGACTCGCGTTTAGAAGCCTACTGAAAAGATCCGACGTGATACAACGGTCAGATCATCGTCAACGATTTTTTTGTCTCCGCTGAGTCGTACGACTTGCTTGGCTTATTAGAGGAGCCACGCCCCGTTCGTGAATTCCAACATGATGGGCAGTTCTCGATTTGATCGAAGTCAAATATCGGGGCGGCCGTTGGTGGCTTCTTTCCTGTTTGATTCCTTCGGTGCGAGGTGAGATCATCGAATTCGCCTAGCAACGCATTTAGAATCGGCTTGTGCAAATTTGAACTTTGAATTTGCACCTTTGTAATGCGCGCGATTGTTTCTTTTACCAACGTCAAAAATTTGATAGCTGTGTGTTTGTAAAAAGAAGCTTTGTAATTATAAATTATAATTTTAAAAGCAAATATTTAACCGCATGCTATTATTTCTCGCACATGTCTTCTTCCTTGGTTGCTCATTATTGAATATTATTGCGCAGCAATATTGAAACTTGTGATTTTCAGAAAAAATATTTTAATTTCCATCACTAGTCGTTACAGCTTAAGAAAATGTTTTTAATTCAAATATAAGAATGTATTTAATTCCACGTTGCATTAGATTGCAAATAATTTATTTTCCAAGTCTTAGATTATTATATAAGCAAGTGTTTATGTAACGATTCATGTTACTTTATCGTGCCACATTACTCATGCTTCTTCTCTTCAATGAAATTTTTCAATGAGCAACGGGTCCATGATAGATTCAGCTCCATTTTATCGTCACTTCCGCAGTTCCCCGAAGTCGATTACATCAGAGCATCGGTCTCCATCTTGAGGACGTGTTTGAAAGTTACACGGGTCAGACGAGTCTCGTTTACACGCTCATCCTAGTCGAGAGTCGCAGACAGAAATGACAAATGACACTATCGTTATAACACATTTAGTTTAGTTCGTGTCTGTATCATTTGTAAAATCACTTTGTGTCACGCATATGTAATCCTTCCGTCATTTATACGTGGGGAAAAAAAATTGGAGAATCAGTTCGAAAATGTGTAAATTTTCCAAGTTTATTTACGCGCAGCTAAAGAAACGGAAGGAGGACTGTTGTTTTAAAGATGTAAAAAAAAAAAAAAAAAAAAATCCCTATAGTCTTTCGCTCGATGCATATTTGCCACATGATCTGCATGAATGTAGCCGAGATGAAATCTAAAGTTTGTTGAGTCTGGTATAACGGCTCGGTCGGAGATTTAACCTCGCTAAAATTACATGTGGACGTGCTGATTTATGTAAACAGGGACGCGCAAGCTCAGTCAAAACTTCAGGGTGAGGTAACTCGTTGTGATTTAGAGATAATATCTAGTCGCACTCTCTCGTTGTAAAGTAGCATACAAGGTGCATATACCGTTGCATGCACGGTGCTGACGGGCTCGTGTTGCAGATAAACGACAGGCGGTTGTATGAAGATAAACGACACTCGCTAGAAGAAGATATTTCACGACGTCTGCATGCACGCGCCAAGTAACACAGGACGTGTCTCAGGACGGTTGAAAGTGTTACGACTTCATTCCGCATGAGATGCACTTCTTATGCCGGCCGGTCCCCCTCTTGTAAAGTCATTTACGCACAAAGGCGCTCAATTAATTCTCAGAAACAAAAGCGCCAATCACTCTGAATGAAACCTACGCGACTAAAAGGAGCTCTTGTGCGCCGATTTCACAATTAAATTACGCGTATATATCAAACTTCATTTCGCCTCCTCTTTTCTTTTATCTTTCGTCTCTCACGCACGCAAAATGATTATTAATTAAAATGTCCCAGTGACGCATCGACGATAATAATATTCAATTAAATTACGTAATTCCAAGTTTCTAAGTGGAAAGTACAAAATCATTATAGAGACAAATTTCAATAAACCCTCTTCTCTTTGATCCTATTGATTTTTTTGGTAACATTTTTGTTGTTCTTGTAAATTTTGCTTTTCTAAGCAAAATAAAAATATACTCGTCGCTCTTTGGAACAAATCTTGCCTTTCTAATTCAAGAATCTCGTTGCGTTGACAAATATGAGCGTTTTTTTGAAAAAAATTCGAGATGAAAAATGTCCCATGTGTCGGTTCCAACAAAATATATTAGATGCGGTGCGTGCTCGTTCTTCAGCATGATCGATGTAAATCGGCGGACTCGCCGTTCTGTGTTTTGTTTATCGTCAAGGTCTAGATCAGCGCATCTAGACCTGCCGATGAGTGGAAGCGCGCTTTCCAATCCTTTTCCTTCGGCCGTGCCGCGAATGAGCGATCGCTCGCGACTCCCACCAGAATCGACGGCGATCTCAATGACGAAATCGAGAACGCGATGGCGGGAAGATTTCCTCAAGGTCTCGTCGCGGTTCCGAAGGAAAAAACGAAAGGCAAGAACGGATCCACGTTCCGCAGCTTCCCTCCGTACGCACGCATGCACGCACGCATGCACGCACGCACGCACGCACGCATTTTTCTCGCGGACGCGCACGCGCAACGACGAATATCTCGGTTTTTCGCCGCAGAACTGGTTCCTCGAGATGATGTCCTTGGAGGACGATACTCCCGCGAAAGTGCAAAAATGTATTGTACGACGCACCGTGTTTTTCAAAGAGAGCAAGAAAATCTTAGAGAATGGTCAAAGCTCGAACTTACAATTCTATTTCTTACCTGATGATGTGAAGAAATTTAACCCTTCTTTAATCAGATGATTTTTTTTTTAACGTAATTATTCGCGTAGGATGTTTCTGATATACCTCAACATTACATCTCAATTTTCAATATTTTTAAAATAATTTACAATTAAATAAAGGCTGATAATATTTTATATATTCTTTAGATAGAAATATAATAAATGAAAAAACTTTTTTTAAATTGTGAATTGCTAACAATGTGCTAAATATAATTAAGATATAAATAGCATAATATATGTGATAAATTCAAATGTTACTAAAAAATTAAGTATGTTTTAATCAAATTTTGTTAATATGCAGAAATATATATATATATATTTCTGCATATTAACAAAATTTGATTAAAACATACTTAATTTTTTAGTAACATATATATATATATATATATATATATATATAATACTCTGTATAATAAATACTCTATAAGACCTCCATTTTATATATATATATATATATATATATATATATATGAAGATCTTACAGAGTATTTTTGATACCTATGTTAACAAATAAATTTTATAAATTACACTTATTTTGTATAACATTGAAATATAGCGTATCTTTCTTATAAACAAATTAGAGTCAAGTGTTATATTAGATCTTATTTATTTTATTTAATCGTATAATTTATTTAATTAAATCATATTTATTTGATTTATATTCTGCTTTTAAAATCATCTTTATTATTTAAATTTTGGTTTAAAAACATTTTGATTGTATTAATATTACTTTTCAATGTCTACAAAAGATCAATTTATATTTATTGTTTAAAAGTTATAATTGAGGTTATATTGTTATATTACTGATAGTATTTGCTGGAATATGTATTTTTTAAGTAATAATATAAAAATTAAATTTATTTTTCCATACTCTGATAAATGTTACATTATTATTCATGTGAAGGTGTTTGAAACATCCCACGTTATTTTTGTATTGCTTTTTTATCAAATGCTCTTTTATCTATGTGTAACAGTTGAAAAGTAAATAAAAGCATGTGTTTGACAAAAATATTTTTAATCAGTAAACAGAGAATTTATAAAACTGGGATAAAGAAGAGCAGTAAAGAAGAGTTAATGAGACCAGGAATAAAAATAACAAACAAACACACGTGTTTAATAAACATTTAATACATGTAAAGAAAAAACCCTATATAAAAGAGTATTGCAATATTGCATAACACTTACAAAAAAATAAACTTAAAATCTAAGAAGATAGAAAAAGAAAAAAAATTTAGGCTCAATCCAATATTGAAATGCTTTGGACAGTATATTTTCAATAATATATACTTTTCAACAATATGTATAAAAAGATAAAAAATTATTTAATCAATATTTATAAACGTTTCAAAATTTTATTAATTTAATTTTACTCATGAATGTTAAAAGGATTTTATTAATTTACTTTATTAGTTGATTTTATTAATTAAATATTGAGTGAAATAATGAGTGAAAAGTTCGTAAGTTTTTTTTTAATTGTACACAATTGTACACAGAATCCATAGATGAGTATTGTAAAACTACACGTCGCTTGAGGCTGAACGAGAGGTAGTGATAAGAGCGACGATTATCTTATGTAATTTAACTAGAGCTATTTGCGTCAATACGAGACCGCACCTTGGCATAAGTCTGGAATAAACCATCATGCAAGTTATTCAAATAAATCAAACATTAAAGTGCTGAACCGCGTTGCTATACGAAAATAAAATATTAAATAATATATTAAATAATATAAATATATTATATATATTAAAATAATCGAGAAAACAAACACACATGTATAAAAAAAAAAAAAAAAACATTTTGTTCATTGATTATGATCTTGTGGAGATGATTATTTTTGCCATCCTCATTGTTAGCGGAAAATATATAAGGTCCGCTATGTCGTCACTCGGAAGAGAAAGTCTTCAAGGGGAGTAAGCTCGTCAAGAGAGATATCCAGCTTAGAGAATTCGTTATCCTTATTGTTTCTCATCGAATGACGACCGCAACGACGACAATGAGGATGACGATGACAGTCGCAACGTATCAAGCATGTGCGTTTATCTCCCGGCTGGCGCCTTTCGCTTTATTACAGCGCAATGCGCATCGCGGACGGTTCAACGACCCGATTTCTGTGTGTGATCTTGCGTGGCCTTGAAAGACAGGCCGGATGTTGCGAGACTGACAAAGAGGTTTGGCACTACTACTAGAAAGAAAGAGAGAGACAGAGAGAGAGAGAGAGAGAGAGAGAGAGAGAGGAGAAGAGGGAGCTGAAAAGAGGGAGAGAGAGGGAAAGAGGGACAAGTCACGAGCAACCTATGAAAAGTTCGAGGCCGCCATTGGCTTCATGAAATATCCGAACAATCGAACAAGGCATATCTGTATGTTGTATCAATTCGAATTTCGACTTTCGACATAACAGCCGGCATTTTTGATTTTGATACGCGTCATAAAATTTTCTTCATATATATATATATGTATATATATATATATATATATATATATATATATATATATATGAAGATACACACACACACACACACACACACACACACACACACACACACACACACACACACACACGTGTTAAAAATCGAAATGATGGATTTATCTCTGACGTATATAACCGAAAAATCTGTCGGTTATACATCAGAGATAAAAAAGAAGATTAGATGTAACTAGAATAACAAAAATTAATTTAAAGAAACAGAGATTAGAAGCCGAAAAATATTTTACAATTATATAATTTTTTTTGAGATGTGCATAATGATGCAAATTTATATTAACGTAAATCTACGGAAAAGAATTTTACTGTAAAATAATACGTTGATACGTTGATACGTTGACGTTCATATAAAAATTTATGTATGTATTTGTTATTCTCTTTCCACTATATATATATATATATATATATATATATATATATATATGCGGTTCGATTGCCAAGGCAAAATCCAAAAATAAACCAGATGTAAGAATGCTTACACGCTCTTGCTGTTTAATAAATAAATAAATAAATTTAATATATTAATAAAAATGTGAAATATACGTAGATATCGTAATGCGTTAAAAATGTAGTTATAAATTAAATATTTAATTTATAATTTTTATCTCGTCAAGAAAGGATCTCTTGAAAACTAGAAGAAAAGGAAGAAAAAAGTTATTATGGACGCCAAAGTTAAAGATCAAAGTTATTATGAACGCCATCCGTGTAAATTATGCGTTATCTGCATATGTAGACAGAAAGAAGACAATTTATTATATGTTTATAGCTTTCAGGTTGGTTGTCGCGAACGCTATATAATTAATCTTTTATCTACACAGATAATGTTGTCTACAGCAGATAAATGCTTGCTGATTAGAAGAAAGTTTCCCGTGCAGTAAAGTCACAGATTTAACTTGCAATTTGCATCTGCTTTCAAAGGAGCCGAATCGTCGTCGACGAAGGACAAACGAAAGACAAACGCTTTCTCTCTCCGATCAAATATTTACAGCCCTCAGCGGCCTAATTTCTCGCGTTGAAGGGCGAAGGGTCCTACGTGTACAGGGTTACGAACCTGCGTGTATTTGAACGTGAAGAAAAGCGGAGAAGCACGGGCAGACAATGAACAATCGTACATTGTTACGAGTTATAGCATTGTTACTCCACCGAGCTCGGGTCCCGTGTTCACATAATTAGGCTGTAAACGTTTCAAGACAATCACCATTGTTTTCCGTCTGTGCCCTCCTGGATTAAGGTTCCCCGCTGTCCTTTGCCAGTAAAACGAGCGCTTTGGGATACTTCGAAAAAGGAATAGATTGAAATGTACATAAATTCCAATACACTGAATATTATTTTTCTATTCTTAATACTGTTTTAGATGTAATTAATTATCGCGTATCAAATCATCAATAATTGAATATGGGTCATAGGTTCCACTAATTTATTCATGACCTTTCCCTTTCGTGTATTATTTCGTGTTTAAAAAATTATAAAAATATTCAATAGAAGCATTATTACATAAATAAAAAATATTCTAATATACTGGTTATAGCAATTCGTGTAATTTTTTTTATAGAAATATTTTATAGAAATATTTTTGAAATCTTCTTGAATAAAGAGCCATAATATTATCCAAATTCGTTTTGTCTAACAAAATATACATATCGCGTAGTAACCTTAGTGTCGGTCCACAATAGGTGATTTAAGCTTTAAGACGTAAGAAATTGACCAATTATAATCGAATATGAAAAGAATAATCGACTATGATTGGTCAATTTCTTACGGCTTAAAGATTAAATACTTATTGTGGACCGACACTTAGATATTGTAATTATCTGTCTTAAATTAATAGTCGTGATTATTAAATTAGATAATATGATAGAAAGAAACTGAGACGAGCTAAATCTCTGATGATAACCGAGAAAGATTTAATCCTTAGTTAACGACATATGATAGCACGAGAGCTTTATCTCTGCCACTGTTTCCAAAGCCTATCGTGGGTTTTTATTTCCTCCGAGAGAAGAGCGCATCTCTTTTCAAAATATTTTTTTTTTATTATATCGTCATGATACAATTTCAATATCATTTTCAGTGACTCTGATAACAACGGAAAAAATATGAAATATAAAAATATGTAATCGTATTCTCTTTGGTTTAGCGATAGTTAGGGATACGTGTGTTTGGATTGAGACATCGCGAGATGCGGTGGAACAGATAGGAAGGTGGAGTGGAAAATCGCGGGATGAAGAAACGGATGGGTGGACGGACGGACGAACGGGCGGACGGAAGAGTGCGCTGCATGCGGTGAAAACCCCTCTCGTTTCTTCGCGCAATGTGACGCGACGCATCAGTCCGGGACCATGTAGACTGCACAGAATGGAGAACCGGGCGAGAGGAGAGGTGGAAGGTGAGAGGTAGCGGAGAAGATAATTTATTGTTATTCTGGATGGTGCGTTCGATGACGCTACACATTCCCCCAAGATGGCTGCCACGTTGGGAAGATAGAAAAGAGAGGGAAAGAGAGAGAGAGAGAGAGAGAGAGAGAGAGAGAGAGAGAGAGAGAGGAGCTCTCTCGAGGAGACGCGAAGAAAAAGAAAAAGAGAAAGATGGGACAGTTATAAAGCATGGGAAGAGATACGTAGGAGGAAGAGGGAAGGAATATGAACGGAGATGAAGAACAGGGAGGGGTGAGAGAGAGAGAGAGAGAGAGAGAGAGAGAGAGAGAGGGAGGGAGGGAGAGAGAGAGAGATATGCTTGGTAGCCGTGACCTTGTCTGGTACCCGGACCCCACTGTGGTGCGCCTTGGCTTGCACACACATCCTTGGCACCCCACCATACGGTACGAGGTGGGAGGATGGGTGGGAGATGAATAGGGAGAGAGCGAGACGATAGAGAGAGAAAGGGAACGGGAGAAAGAAACTCGTGGGGTACGTACAAGTGCAGACACGGCAGCAGGCGTATTCGTCCACTCATTGTTACCTAATTTAATGAGTAAACCGCCGAGCACGTGTCGGTGAGTACCTCAAAGCTCGTTAGCACGTCCATCGGCGTGAAATCACGAGTGCGCTTGCCCGCTCGTGAGCAGGGAGAGCGGGCGGATGTATTCGCACTCGGCGGGACCGAGAGGGAGTGCGGAGCGGATATTTTGAGAAATCCGCGAGCCGAGACGGACAAGACGAAACTACGACAGAGTGTTCGCGCAAGATTACCCGCCGTTGCATCGCGCTGGCCAGGAACGTACGAAGGAATGGGGGAATTGTTCGGCGAAATAGGTAGCGTGTTTTCTGGCATGAATATATCAACCACTGTATGCATAACCCGATTGCGTCAATTACCGTACAATTATTGTACAACAATTATAATAATATAATTTATTATTAAATTCATATTCAAACTCATGCGAGTTAAAGATTTAAGTTCTAAAATTTAAAAACTTCTGTAACATATTCTGTTTATGAAGATACAAAATAAAAATAAGGAAAATCAGTATAAAGATTACATTTCGTGTTATGTCTTAATAAACAATAATAATAAATGATAATAAACCAGATTAAATCATAAATTTAAAATAGCTTTTCGTAGAAAGCTGCGATTCTTATTGTGTATGTTATATGTAAATATTGATGTAAATGGCAGGCAAGTTTATCGTCGTTGAAAATAGATAACTGACCAATGCTATTATTACAGACTGATTTAATTCAACCGGCATGAATTTTAAATTAAGTAAGTTTGTGTTGAATCATCTTCGAAATGGAAATTTATTTTTTGAAATTGATTTCGCAATAAATACTTTTAATTTTAAATAAATATCTAATTTTGTTTGACTAAATATATCGAATAACTTTTCTATTATTGACAAGAAAAATAATGTTGCAAATTTTAACAAATCAACCTCATGCTTGAATCTCGCTATTCATCGAACAAACTTGTCCAATCAACCAACCAATTTAACAACCGAGATTTCACAGACGGTGCCACTGGAACACCTCAACTTCAAAATAACTTAGTCTAATTTCTACATCAACCAAACAATCTCAACTATTATTTATCTCGATTTATTTTTTTTCATGCACTTTTTATTATTATTAAGAGAACTTTTGGTCAAAATTAATATCCTAAATTATTCTAAATTTTTTCTTTCAGGTTTTTAATTTTACGTTTCAATTTTGTGTATGAAAAATATTCTAAATTATTCTAAATATAATCTGAAATTATAACAATGATCAAATTGCAAATATCGCATCAACATGGATACAAATCTATTTTTAAACATACGAACAAGCAACAGCAACAGCATCTATAATTACATGAAATAAAATGTAATATAAAGAAAATTTATAAAATCTAATATAAAGAAGACAGACTTTTCGAAAAAAATGAGAAAAAATTAATATACAAGAACCACGAAAATATACAAGAACAACGAAAAACAAAAAAAAACACACAGTGATAACAATTTTTTCAATATATATATTTTATATAAGAGATCACGTATATGCATAATGCGTTCAAACACGATACCCAAGGAAATGAGCAAAGCCTTCATGCGTGGTTAGTAGTGACGAGAATTTCGATTTTAAGAAATCCTTGAGTGAGCGCGCGCGGTTTGCGAACACTTCACCTGAGAAATCCTTTCCGTCACTGGCAATGAACAAAGAAGCTCTTTGTACGGCTGAACTCCGCGCCGCTGTCGGGGAAGCGGATTCTTCTTCCTCACGGATCGCTCCTCGCGCGGCTTTCGAAATTGCGGGAAAAACAACGAAGACGCTCTCCTTCTCGGGCGCATCCTTTAATCGACTTTCGACGTTGCAACCCGCCGTGAGAAGCCGTCATGGCAACTCGTAAACTTTAAACGGCGTCTTGTTCCGACGTCAGTTACAAAAAAAAACTCATCATCGCTTCTCAAATCATACGAAAGTTCAAGTCGCCCCGAGTTGCAAACTGGTATTAATCAAGTAACTTTTTAATTGTAATAATTTGTGCATTTCCTTACATAGTAACTCTATACTGAAAATAGCCGACACCTATTTTCATACATTTATTTGCAATCGTTTGATATATAACACTGTGATATGTCATTAAAAAAGTTAATAAATTAAAAAAGTAATTTTCTTATGTGCATAAATATAAAAAAATAAATTTTTAAAAATATACACACAACAAATTTATTGATTATGTAAGTTGAATGAATTATGCAGTAGTAAGTTTAATTAATTATGTAACTTTCTGTAAACAGTAAGTTATGTATTCTCCGACATCATCATGCTATTAAATTTTGATTTTATAAAGAAATCTAGACACAAAACAAATGTGATAAAAATCTATCTCTTCATAAAATAAATTTATGTAAAAAAGTACTTTCAGGATTGCATCTGAGCAGGAAGATAGGAAGATAGGATGTACATACGATTCAGTTTAAAAATGCATATATTCATATTCGCATCGGCAATTAAACAAACGTCTGAGAAATTCGTATGTGCAAGCAAATGGCTTATCGAAGACGAAGAGGAACTTCTTCCGGCGGATGCGCGGCAGAAACGTGTCGTCGACACATCCTGCCGGTGAGACAACAATAGTGGACACCCTCCTCTTCCTGGTTGTATGCGCCAATTATTTCGCGGTCGGAAGAAAGACGGAGAAACGAGAGAGTGCACTGACATTTCAATCGGGATTCTGTGAAATTTCATCGAGATACCTTCTCGAAATAAAGGTCAAGGACAATCGCGGAAGAAAAATTTTCGATTTCCTTTCAAAAGCATTCAACGCGCCTGCAAGCTAAAAAAATAATCAGTTCCTTTTCACTATTTTTTCTTTTTTTTTTTTTGTTTTTACTTAGAAAGACATAAAGATATTCAGTACACCAACTTGATCCGTGTTTCTTGACCGCGAAAAAAGCGTCGCGTATAAACGAAATTTTTAATATTCTAGCTGTCAAAACGCGTCAAGGTTGTAATCAACGCGATCGATGACATTCTGTGAAGTTCGTTGACCGATCGTTAACAATACATCGCGAAACGGGCAGGGCGAAGGACTATCTCAGATCTCAAGCTCTTATTCTTTCGCTCATTCTCTCTCTCTCTCTCTCTCTCTCTCTTCTCTGCATCTTTCTTGCTCGATCCGCACGACGCGAGGCAGCGAAGTAAATGGTACCGCAGCACCGTGAAGTGTATTATTAGCATCGTGTAAACGTGTCTGCTGGCCGTGAAACCAGTGAAAGTATTTCATGGACAGAGGCAGGCACGCATACACACACGCACGCACGCACGCACGCACGCACGCACGTACGTACACGCGCACGCACACGCGCGTTCTCCACGTGTGCACGTATACATCATTTCGTACGCGTTTCGTACGCACCGGTTGGCTCCTCTCGAGATGATCGCCATCGAGGCGCGCCCAGAACTGGGCCTTTGTCCTCTTTGTCTGGAGACCAACGGGTGGGTAGACCGATCTTGGTCTCGCCCTTCTGATCCCGCCGGGAACCGAAAAGGACGAGGAGCCAAAGCGCGCGCGTCGCGTCTCACGTTCTTCCCGTCACACATCTCTCCCGCGAGACTGCACGAGAGAGAGAGAGAGAGAGAGAGAGAGAGAGAGGAGGGGAGGGAGAGAGAGAGAGAGAGAGAGAGACTGCGCTTCTCAGGCACGTTTCCAATTCTGGCATAATACAACAGCCGTGGTGGAGATTGCCGAAGAAACGTGGGGAAATGCAGCGCCGCGAATCACGCTCTCTCGCCGTCGATACAGCCGCGCGAGTGACGACAGAGGATCGCATAACGATCTCGTAACAGACAAGACAGTTTAGTCATGCCTAACGTTAAGCATAATAAGCGTTCTTTGTGTGATACAGATAGACGACCAGACGTCCCGTGTAAAACGTGCTCGATAACACACGTTTCGTGAGCGTGATGTTTCTTCTTATTAAACATTGTGACAAATGACCCTAATGTGAAATTAATTAAATGACACATTTTTTTTTTCTATCAGTCTCGAATTAAATGTCTTATGATATTTTAAATTGAACTTCGGGTTAAAACTCTACTAAATTTCATTTAAATTAAACTTAAAAATTTAATCTCTATATCTCTCATCTCATCAAAGATTGGAAAGAAAAAAAAAAAATGTTTTCCTTATAATCTCAATATAGAGTAATGTAGTAGAAAAACTTATTTTATTTTTTATACTGTATTTATATATATGTTTTGTTATTGAATATTATTTTTTTTATTAATCTTTTAAATTTAAATAAGTATTTAAACAGGGTCAAAGTGATATGCGGTAGCAATGGAAAAGTTTCACAGCGCTTGCGCGAAGGTTCAAACTTATCGTCGTAATATATCTTGAAAAAAGTATTAAAAGATAAAAAAAAAATGTTTCGTAACGTGACTTTTACGCATTGAGGATTAGATGGTGACCGCGAGAATTTTATGTAATCTTTCCTTTCACGATTTACAATATACATGTATCTTTTTTTTAGTGGAATTTTTTCCTACAATGTACAATTGATAAACAGTTTTTTTGTAAACAGGAATCCATCGTTACGCCGCTAGCGATGAATTATAATAATAGATACTTCATTTTGCTTGCTTTGCGTTCAAGGATAAATTTAATGTGAATTAGATTGGTGGATAAATATTGCACATTCAATCCTTTCTTAATTAATGAAAAAAATTCATAAAAATGAATCGATTTTTATTTACTGATAATTATAGATAAACCTACAGAGATTATTTATATCCTTGTACACCGACGATAAAAATATTGTCAAAGATCAATATAGAAACTTTTTGAGATTTTCGGTAAGGCTGATAACAAATTCATACAAGAAGCTTTGATATAAAGATAGATTATCGATACGTCATGATTTATTTGCGATAATAGTTTTATGACCGAATCTTTTTAAGAACATTACATTACGTATATGATTCAGAAAAGCTTAATAATTCTATTTATTACACTGATATTAAGAGAAAATTAAAAATTAAGAAAAATAATCTTTTAAAGAGACATTAATATATGTGCTTATAGAATAACATACGTATAAAGTAAAACATATTTTTAAATATATATTCAAAAAATTATAGCCAATATATCTTCTAAATTTTCTAATATAAAAAAATATAATCATAGAAAGCAAGAAAAACGCGTAACACTTCAGAAAGTAATACTTCGACAACATCAAAGAAGTATCGGATAAATGTCTCTAAAGTCATACGAGTCGTTCGACATTCTCTTCAACGAGGCATCAACGAGCTCTTAACGTCATTCGCTGACATTCGCTAACGATGAGTCAAGACAATCATCGAACGCAATAAGCGCGATTTGCCGAGACATCGCTGCTTATGGAAGCGCGGGTCTTTCGTCCCGAAGGCGGATGAACATTTACGAGCTCACTGTGTCCTCATTTTGCTAATTTCGACCTCTTGAACTTGATTACACTCTCCCAAGTATCAGTATCTATCTACGAGGTAAATTTCCGAGAGAAGAAATTTGTATTACTTGGAAAACATCTTTTATTTTAGATTATACATGTCATATATCAAAACCTTGACAAAAACATTAATATTTTGTCTTTGGAGAATGTATTACTGTACTGTTTTTTTCTCGACATCCATATAAAAGTTGAGCATCTCTCTCTGAACGAAATGGAAATTATGTAATTATGTAATTTTTAAATTTATTTTGATTCTTATAAAGACAAAGTTGCACACTGTAGTAATTTTTTTTTTACATTTTAGGTCATAGGTTTCACATATCAAAAACATTGACAAAAACGTTAACATTTTCTTCTTTTTTTTTTCAGGTTTTTTTAGGTTTTTTTCGTTGATCGTATATATCGAAACATTGACAAAAATATAAAATTTTGTCTTTGAAGAATACTACCATTTTTTCTCGATACATCTGTGTAAAAGTTGGGCATCTCTCTGAACGAAATGGAAATTATGTAATTTCAAATTTGTTTTGATTCTTATAAAAACAAAGTTGCATATTGTAGTATTTATATTGGAAATTAATGAGATATTTAAAATTTATATTTTGTTTTTTAAAATTATTCTAATCTAATATAACAATTAATGCGTATATTTTATATATATTTAATTTATTTGATTCAAAATCTTTCTTGAAATTATTCTCTTTATATTGATTTTATTGTGTCTCTCAAATAGTATTCATAATCAAAAATTTTTCAATTAGGAAAAATTTTAGTTCAAAATATCTTTTTATAAGTAAATTATATTAAAATAAAATTATATTGTTTATATTTTGATTTTTTTATTATCTAAATCTATTTATCTGATATTTCAAACAGTATAGGTGTAAAAAATATGTTCTTTTAATATTTTGATAACTTTTTACTATTATCGTCGCAATCAATATTTAAATTTAATTTTTGTAAAACCACACAAAAATGATAAATAATTATTTAAGAGTATAATCATGCAATAACAAATAGAAAGTTGACTACTGAAAATTTGATTCTTACTTTATAATATTTGATGATTTAGTTAGATATTTAGAATTACTAATTATTTAATGTAAATTTAGGTTACTTATTAATTATTATCATATTATTATTATTATCATTTGATGAACATCAAATATATCACACATGCAAACGGATTAAAAATTATAATATAAATAATATATAATATAAAATTTAATACTTATATTATACAACGTAGGCATAGTATAATTAAACAGTATAAGTATATGTTTTAAAATAAAAAAGGAGGAACTCTTGCAAATTTTAAACTATAGTTTTGACGCGGTTGGCGAGAGGCGACGTTTAAAACGGCGGGTAAGCGCAAAAGATTGTCTTTTTGCCGATCGTAATATGCCGGACCGATCGTTTCGAGCGATATGGTTTTACGACTGGTAAAAGTCGATATGAAAGGCGAGCGGCGGCGCGGAAGCTTAGCTCGAAACTCGGTGGCGCGGCTGAGAGGCGAAATGAAGGCAGGCGGTTCTCTCCTCCCGGGAACGACGCCCGTACATATACATTTTGTAGTCAATGTGTCGAAATGTTCTCTCTCTCTCTCCGAGTTCTCCTTTCACTAATTGTAAAGGCCCGATCACCGCGAATATATGACTGAAATTTATGAAAGCGTGTAGATATTTACCCAAGTGTCCGGCTCGACGACACAAACGTGGCGAAACTGCAAAAGTACCCGTAAACGAAGGGAGGAACGGGTGAAAGACGCCTTTGACCAAGAATTCAAAAGGAAACCTGTCGAAGAACTGTTGAGCTCCGAGGTTATTACGAAAACTCGCGCGTGGAGAGAAAAAAAAGAGTAGAGAAAGAGACACGCTCGCAGACTTCGATTCACAATTGAATAAATTTGAGCTACTTCGTTTCGAAAGTGTACGCCTAGTTTTGAAAATCGCGTGAAAATTGAAGTAAATTTTCGTATACACACATTCCTCAAAAATGAAATTTATAATATTAGATATTTATCGAAAATTTATAATAAAAAAATTGAGTTAATCGAGCGTTCTCACGATAAAAGATGGCTTCAACTGTAAGATACCGAGTATTTTTCGCGTAAGCCATTCCCGAAGATGATAGACATTTTGTTTCATAACTTTGGCACATTGTCAATAAATAAATATGTGCTAACGAGGGTCGATCAAAATCGAAACGCTGCGTCCCGATCTTTTCGCGTGGAAAGCGAAAGCGGAGCGCGCCTGTTGTTTTTTTATTCCAGAATCGATCGCGTTGAACGTTTCGCGATTCGTGAACGAAATCGGCTCACGATACGGGCCACCACCGTCGATCATGATCTCCAGCAACGTGGAAGCGGACGAAAAGGTCATTCTATGCTAATATGCTAGACGCACTCGTTTCGAAACTCTCTATAGTTGTGTGTGAAAAGAATGATTTTGATAATTTGAAGTGGTATCGTCTTCCTACTGACTTTTCGTTCCGACTTACTTACGAAGAAAGATTTCCAACAGAATGAAGAGCAAAATGTGAACTGCGTGTTCATTCCATGTGCGGGACCATTGTGAGATGGTCTTCGTTCAAGTCCGTTAAAAGAAGACAGAAAATAAGATATCAGAGATAGAAGAAATAATAAAACGTCGATGTCACTGTCGGACTATTCGACCACTGTTTCGAACAAGTTTCGTGACAATCATTATATATAACAATTTTCTATAATATATACCTGTATCCTAATATATATCTAATATATACCCTTTTTTTACAGGTGTAATGATACTTGTAAAAAATATTTTCTAAATACACACATGCCCATCTAAATACTTTTTATTCCATCAACCACAGAAATTCCATTAAACTACAGAAATGAAAGATGAATAAAAAAAGCTAAAAAAAGATTCCTAGATATTCTCTCTAGAGTACTGGTCGTGGAGATTCGAGGATATACATGTATATATGTACATATAATATATGCATATATGTGTACGTCATTGGATTGTGACGTGTTGTTCTAAACACGTTATTGCGATAAATATCATTACACGCTTCTGTGGTCTGTGGTAAAGTTCTGTGGTTCTGTGGTAAAGATAAGATGCCTGCTCGGTAAGCAGGAGATCCAAATTCAATTTCTGAGGTGATTATTTTTCGCAAAAATAATAATTATGAATTTTCACTACTGGTTACCGTGGTCGGGCCCCCGCCGTGACGCACACCTTTTCTTCTATTTGGGTAATAATATTCTATTCGGTAAAAATTAAAAATAAAATATTTGCTTTGGTAAAATTTAATTTAAAATTCTTATAAATCTTTCGAGATAAATTTTTGATACAACGCAGTCTAGGTTCATACGAATTTTATCAAATTCACCGGAAAATAGGTTTTTTTTTTCAAACCACCATTCAATTTATAAAACGGATATGACTGCGTTTGAAACATTAACTCGCATTCGCATTCGTATTCCTCCAGAAAGTTTTGAAGCGACTTTCTTAAAAGTTCTGCGTTTGAAAATTCATCATTTTTTTTTAGACATGTACAGCTGCGTTTGAAACGTTAAAACACGCGCAATTCTCCGCATGGATCACCTTAATGCGATGAGGAGAATATTTTCAGATTTTGCCGTTGCTTTTCAAACATCGGTTCTCATCGAATCTTTTTTTTTTTTTTTTTTTCTTCAAACGTTACTCGCAAATAGTTCCAGTTGTGTAAATCACTTGCCGATACGTAAGCAGAAAGATAAATCGCAAAATCGTTTTTGCGTGCCATCTTTTACAATTTTTTTTACCACGCTCTGAACTGATAACTGATAACGCTGTATAATTCAACTGTTTTGTGTTGTATCGCGGTGAAACATTGCTTAAAACTGATAATATAGTAATGGAAAAAGGTGGTGCGATGATGAAACTTTACAACTTACACATAAGCGAGAAAATAGAAGCTAATCAAAATTTAGTTAAAAAAAATTTTTTTTTCCAAATTTTTTTTTCCGGCACTGACTTCTTCTAATTATCTAATATTAGTTATTTTACAATTATATTAAAATTGAAATAAAAAATAATTGCTTTTTTTAAATAAATTATTATAATCTAGATAATATTCGGCTACAAATAGCTCAAAGTTCGTGATTATACATTAAAAAAAAATGTTTCGTTAATCCAGCCAGAATTTTAAATGTTACAGTTAAAATGTATCGCTGTTTTTTTGTTCTTGTATCTGTTAGAAAATTATCTGTTGAACATAAAATTTATAACAAAAATATATAACAATATATGCAAGAAAATTTAAATCTCATCACCAAATAACATCACCAAGTCAGTTTTATGAGAAAAGTGATTATTATCTGATTGGGCATCTTTGCTTTTTTTGCTAAATTTGATAAATTGTTCAAATATATGTTCTGTCTCTGTCCATATTGATTAGATTTAAAATATATGCGCTATTCACTGCATATTCACTTATTTATCTATTTTAATTAATTTTTCGTAGGTAGATAATTTTCGCTAAAAATAATAATTATAAAATAATTTTTTTCAATTCGTTGCAAAGGCAACATGTTATCTTGGTCCTCCCCTCAAAGGACTATAAAGTTTTCTCAGGTGTTACACTCTAAGAACTCTTTACGCTTATACTAAATTCGATATCTTAGAAATCATTAAAAAATAATAATATAAACGTTTCAACCTTTGATTATTTTACACTTTAAGTCTTAGTCTAATATCAACGTTACATGCATGTAACTGTACATTTAATGATTTATTTAATGATCGAGACCAGACTTGAATATAGGGCATTTTATTAAAGCTGTCTGTTTGAATAAAGTTAACGCCTGTAAAGGTTGGATTAGATAACCCTATTTTTTATCTGTCTGATATTTACATCTTGTGATATCTCTTGTATTTTGAAATGATCATTTTAATCTAGTAGTCAAGAAAACCGTCGATAAAAATATATACATTTGCTTAAAATCATCGAAGCTAAATAATCATCGTTTCCCATCTGAGTTTATATTGAATCAATATTTATGACTAGATTATCATATTTTATGGGTTAAAATATGTCTCAGAAAAATCAAATTCAATTTAATTATTAATTACTGCGTCTCAAGGAAATGGGGTCATAAGTTACGGCGATAAATTTTTATACTATAATAATATCGTATACATAATTCATAGTGTCAATTTAGTAATTTGTCATTTGAGTACATTAAATTCGAGTTCAAGCTTTTTGGGCCTTACTTATAACATACTTATAACATAGAACATAAAAGCTTGGAACATAAGGCATTGATAAATAGTAGATAAATAGGGTTCGGAGATCGTTATAACTGCAACGTGTTGTGGTCGTGCAGACTGAGTGTCATAATTCATAAACGATATATAAGAAACATATATCACATTATACGCAAAATAATATTTTTTCCTTAATATTACAAAGTAAAGCCGTGTTTTGTATGAAAAATCAGTCAACCAATCAGTCTATGGTACAGACAGAAAGGAAAAAAGAGACGTGTGAATCGTGTGTGACATGTGTAAATAAAACATAAACATAATGCGTACATGGGTACGTAAGTAAGAGCGAATCATGAAGGTCATGAGAGCGATGGTACATCGTTATAAAAGGCAAGGCGAGACTCCATATACGTACAAGATCAAAGACGAAGCTTTGAGGCCTTTCTTCATCGTTAGTGGAAATGCACTCATCCGCCTAGAAGGAACTTCAGTTAGAACACGAAAAGGCATGAAGAACAGAGAACACTTTTCGATATACAAGATATACATATTTGTTTACAGTGAGATCGTATACTAATATTGTATTAACTACGTATGTATTATATTAAAACATTTTTTTTTACATATATATGTTATATAAGAAACACATATCACATTATTCAAAATAATATTTTTTCTTATAGGTTGCGATTTCATATAGCTTGCAATACGTGTGTGTGTGTGTGTGTGTGTGTGTGTGTGTGTTTGTGTAGATTGCGATGTTGTTTCCAAAGTTTTGCAACACAAACTATTCAATTACGTAAAAGTCCTTGTAATTTGTTCGCAAAATAATTAATCTGTTCTCTTTTTTTGAATATAAGAAACCGGACTACGAGCCAAGCTGTAAATGGCTATTAATCTATTTAAAATAAATAATACAAACAATAACAATTTATAGACGACGTTTCTATCTTTAATGTGGTCATCAATGTATAATAAAATTCCGTTATAACGTAATTAAAATCAGTTCTGTTGCAAACAATGCCTTACGATTGTCAATAATATGAAATCTATATCGTTCTAGTATCACACCGGATGTTTGAACTGTATTATCTTGTATAGGTAGGTTATATGAATAGAAAAGCAGATTATATGAATAGGGAAGTTCTTTTGTTCTGTTATTTTGCGAGTTTCGCAATTATTAATGACTCATTATTTAATAAAAGTTTGCGAATGGAGAACTTTTCGACTCAAGCCATTCTACCTACCCATTAAGAAGTAATCGTAATCGTAATCGAACATCCTTACATGTTTTGGAGATTTGAAAGAAGTTAGTTAGTTTAGGTTAGTTAGTTTAGTTAGTTAATCTTAGTTTTAGTTTTAGTCTCAAGCTTTCTCTTTCTTTCTTTAGTATCAATCCGAAACGATCACTCCAAAACCATCACTTTTCTAAAGCACCAGTTATTATCCCTCTCTAATGATTATGACCAATTGTTATCACTCTAAGTGTCAGACTTTATTTTTTTATAAAGCATTGAATTTATTCATAAATTATGCAGTTTTAAAAACCAAGGCTATAACTTACGTTAAATCGTTGCACGTAGGAACAAAAAAGTTTCTATTTTTTTACCAAGTAGTAAAGCACGCATATTTTATTACTTTAAAATGTAAAGCATGCATATTTTGTTACTTTAAAATGTACAGAAATATATCTCCCAATGACGCACGAGCAATATGAATTTATATTTCGTTCTGTATATTATCACTTAATACATATCAAGTTTTACAGCTTTGTTCTTATGCAATATGATTAATTCACGATATTTGCAATTCACACATTTATTAGCTGTCAGGAATCACAATTTTTTTTAGAATTTTACCATTCGGAATTACGTAATATGTATATAACATCTATGATGTAATGATTGCAAATAAAAAAACCACGTGACAAAATACAATAGAAAAAAAAAAATGAAACAAGAGCATTTCCTGCACGTTTCTCTCTTTAAGAAAATTATTTATAATTTTCTGCAACGGATTTTTTTTTTCTAACATTACAAAGACTACTTTCAAAGGCTTGCTTTATGATAAACGACATAAAGTAAAAGGAGAAAAGAGGAATGTACAACGAATTATATGCGTTGATATCGCGTTTTATCGCTGTATGCAACGTACGTACGATAAAGTCATTTATATAGAGGCCTCTGACCGATACGGTCTTCCAGCACTTCTTATTTTCTCGAAAATGTGTAAAGGCTAAATCGCGATCGAGCCACGTGGTTCTATTTTATTTTCTCCTATTTATTTTAATAATTTTTGTGACTTTTCTTACCTTTTTGCCATGATCAATCTCGCTCAAATTGAAAAATTTTCATGATTAATTCCTAACAAATAAATAAAATTTCAGTAAATGCTATGAGATACATTCGCTAAGACTGGGAGAGGTTACTCGATACATAATACAACGCGTACTGATTTCTAACGGATTCATTGGTGAACTAGCAGGCAGCATTACAAGAAAGAAGCACGAAAGAAGCACGAAATTTGAGTCTTCAGTGCTGCAAACCTTAACTATCCAAAAGTATCGGAAACTAAAACTAATAAAAACTAATAAAAGTAAATTATAAAGTGATAATAAAGAAGAAACTAACTTTGAAAAACTTGATTAAAATGAATGTAATTCGCAAGAAGAATTATCGAAAGTGAAAATCATAGAAATAAATCATTATTAACGTAGTAGTTTGGGTCATGTTTGTGCGCAACATTTGTCGGCACATATAGGGAATAATTTGTGTAGACACCCCCCACCCCCCATTAGATCCGATGAGATCTTAATAATGATTTCCGCAATCGGGATCTTAATCGATTTCTTATCAGACTCAATCGATAGCTAGAAAACTACAACAAAAGCGTTTTTATTTTTTCTATCAATATGAACGGAGATATTTTAACGTAAAGTTTAAATATTTAAAAAACCTTACCTGAGAAACGTCATCGAATTGAAGCTTTGTATTTAAAGATTGACCAATCGCAGTGGCTATTTCGGCCAACTAATCAATACATGATTGGTTCATTTTTTTTCTTCGAGATATATTTCGATATCCCAGATATTTTAGATTTTTTTTTATTCAGATAGATCTCGGATCCATAGTACTTCGATAGATCGATTTAACTGAAATATTTTTTCCCAATTTTCGATGTTGAAGCCAGCGACACGCGTGTGACCAAGTAGTACATGACTAATCCATACATACATAAGACTTTCGGAGAACACAGTCGACACATTTGGATGTTCTAAAATTTATTGCTAACATTAAAAATTCATAATTCACATAAAATATATATTACATATTACCAGCGCTACCAGTAAATTTTCGAATATTTTGACGCAAATCGCTTTCCATTTACAATTTTATTCAAATTCAATCGACACTCTTTGACTCTTTTCAAAACGTGTACTTTAAATTTTACTGCTAGTGCTGATAATGTATGATACATGTTACGTGAACTATAAATTTTTAACACTACCAGTGAATATTTTAGAATACACCATACAAAATATATTGACTGTGTTTCCTAAAAGGAAAGCAATTCTCTATATAATTCTAATAATTAGTATCTAGTAATTCTATAGTAATTCATTTTCTATGATAATAATGAACATCTAACTTGACAGAGTAAATAAAATTACTCATATATATTATAACAACTAAGCAAAGGTTTGCTCGTCGTTGTTCTTTAATATTTTTTATATTATTAATATTTATTAATATTATTAATATTTAATTTTATTTAATGTGGAATAACCTCGTGATATTTTTTTATTTAAATATATAATTGTCAATATTTACAACAATTTTTTGAACAATTTGAAACTTTATGGTATCAGTTCTTTTTGTAATATGTATGGTATCAATTCTTTTTATATCAATATTTCTTTTTATATTAATTTATTTCATTTTATTCAACTATTTTATTTAACTAAAAGCAATTTTGTTATTATATTTACAATTTTTTAAATAATAGATTTAAAATAACATCGTTTTGTCTAACAATTTACATTACATATTATCAAATTTAGATAATTGTATCTAAATTATACAAAACATTCTCTTCTCATCAAAAGAAAATATTAAAAAAAAAAAATTAAGTTAAATATATTTAAGAAATAATATAAGAAGTTGTCAATGCCCTTCCAAAGTTATTACGAAGCATTTTAATTCAATTATGGTGACGATCATGGCACAGAGAGTTGTACGTCTGTTCTCCGTGTTCAAAATCCGACCGCATCAAATAACAAAAATATAAAAATAACTGATTTTATTCGACCTAACCACCTCTCGGAAGAAAATGGCAGTCACCGAGAGTATCTTGCCCTGTTGCGCATACCACCAAACAAATCAATTGAAAAGACAATCGATCCCCCTATCAACTCGCACTAGCCAGCGAGATAGGATGTCCTCTAAAGTCCTCTAACCTTAGAAGAGAGACTCATGTCCAGCAGTGGATAAAAAAAAAGAGATGATGTTTGATGATAAGACGATGATTTGATGTTAATTCAGTTTTCCAAAATTCTCCAATATGGTAATCATTTCTTTTCCATTTTCGTTTTCGAAATGAAACTTTCTTTCGTTAATTAATTAGTTATGTTACGTCGTTATAATGATTTCTGAAAAAAAAAAAAAAAAAAAAAAAAAAAAAAAAAAAAAAAAAAAAAAAAAACTTCAACACTTTTACGTTTCCGCGGCATCAAGCGTTGGCGCGGCCCGCGTCAAGGACCGCGTAATTCGTAAAGTGTTGTAATAATCGGGTGCACGACAGAAAGTCCATGTGGTAACGTGAGAGTTTCACAAATGGGTCAGCGGGCACACCGCGAAGTAGTGGAGGTGTATTCGGGGCCCGGTGTACGTACGTTTGGCAATATATTTATCGTCGCTTGCGAAAAGAGAGTCTCCCCTCGTCGTCCGTCGCACGACCGAGGGTCATCCTCTCTCGTTCCCTTTTCGTGCGCGCACGTGACCGGACTTCGCGCAAGGCTTCGCGCGAACCGGCGGAACGCCGGTTTTCGCCGCCTATGCGGAGCGGCGGGCGCGCCGTCGAAAGCTGGATGCAAAAATATCCTCTTGATGATATAATAATGTGGGCGGCGATATTGCCATATACAAAGATCACTGGAGGGGGCATAAGTGAAGATATGTTGCCGATATATGTAATCAAATTTTATTTCACGTATGCTAAATTATGCCGAAAGAAAAAGGTTGTGGCGCATCGAATTAAATTGGCGCTGTAAAAATCAATTTTTGATTTCTCGAAAAGTCGAAAAGAAGATGCTCTAACATTATTTTTAACTGTTTTCCTTCCTTTAATTTTCTATCCTACTTACGCTTCTCCTGCCTCTTTTTCCGCCATAATCTCTCTTCCTTGTGCCTGTCCTAAAACCTCTTATTTTTTTTGCTTATGCTTTTTTATTCCTCTCTACCTCTTCACTCAGTTTCTATTCGCCTTAATCTTTCCTCTTTACGCCTTACTATTCCTCGATATCCTATATAAAATATTCATCTTTATCCACATATTATCTTTCGCACGTCCGCACACATCCATAACTTCTAGAACTTTACGCGTGATATATTTACAATTTTATAAACTATGTTAGAATAAATTATCGCGAAACAAAGGAAAAGTATGTTTCCTCGGAAAAAAAAATCTCCAAATAACATTTGCTCTGGATATGAACGATCAATTACATTTTCGAGATTTTTCATTGTTCATTCAAGCTTTATCGAAAATTTATATCGTTTCTTAAGCGTGTTAAAATGTAATAACGTCGCAAAAATAATTGTATAATTAAACGGTTGATGTGCCAGCAATCAACTTAAGTATACATTAACGCAAATATATCTCTTCCGTCAATTTAATTAATACATTTTGCAATTAAAACAAAAATGTTATAACAGAAATCGAAATTTCATGTCATTTATATAAACAGTTTTGCACATATCAATTGATTTTATAATTCAACTTTTACTAATTAATAGAGGTTATACATTTATCGCAACATATGGTAACGTAATCGCGCGCGCGTGTGCGCCATTTTTCATTGTATTTACATTCGTGTAAAGAGAAATGTGTAACGTGTTGTTATGGATGGTATCCGGACGGCCTTAATGGATATTCAGTGTTTATATCACGGGAACGTGGTCTACTACGATTCTGGATTTGCGAAATGAAAGCTGATTAAACATCTTTCGGGAGAATACGGAATAAACGGAATAATCGGAATACTCGGCGGAATAACAGAAAATAACACTTTGATAGAGACATAAAAATAAAGAAGAATATATGTACGAATCCTACGGGTAGTAATAGCTGCTGTAGTAATACTATGTATATTTACGGTAATATTAACGATGTAAATATACATCAATTTCTTTTGATTAAACTAAATTTACTTTTATACACGAGTGAAAGCACAATGTATTGCTACAAGTTGTGATCTTTCTGGAAAAGTGAACGCATGAGCATATATACATATATATATGTACATATATAGAAGAGAATAAATTTGAGGTTCCGCTACGTCACCGCTAGGTAAATTCGCGTCAAGTCACTTTTAGTACGCGAAAATATATTTTATATATATATATATATATATATATATATATAGAGAGAGAGAGAGAGAGAGAGAGAGAGAAAGAGAAAATCTCTGTCAATATAACAGAGATGTGACTGTATATGTTATCTCTAACTCGTTTAACTTTCTGTTTAAATTTTTAAACAAGGAAATATGGCAAATTGAGAGAATAGCTAAAATGTAAAAAAAACGAACCTTCGTCTCGTGGATGCAACTTTTCAATCGAACATTCGTTGCATATATATGCAACATGCGCATGTTGAACATCAAGCTAATAATTCGCTGGACTCAAGGCCGTGTAACGTGTAACAGAGTTCTCCACTCTGTATGTGACATCATACAGCTAATATATTTCCGATTCTTGTTTAACTAAATGCCTCGTTCAACGTTGAACGAACGTTTTCTTTCATTTCGAGTAAATTGTAGATAAAAGTAATGTCAAACATGCGCTATCCCTAAAATCGAAATAAACGATCCTTTCAGTAAATATACTCGGACCTCGAATGGCAGTTTGATAGATTTTTTTATCTATAATGTACAGTAAAAATAAATCCGAGGGTCGGTACAATAAAAAAAAAAAAAAAAAAAAAAAAATTCGGAAAGTGTTTACATTTGGCAAAGCATATGTAAATATATTTTCGTCGCTTTTCGATATTATGCTATAAAATGCTTTAAAATTTGAAACACATACAGTGTGTTGCACAAAATCTACTGCTACTGCTTGTTTTAAAAAAAATTGCGTTAACAGTGGTTTCAGTACTTGATATAGTTACAATAACATCGCTGATACGTAATCTCAACCAAAATAACGATAATCATTTTTAGTTATTTATATCAATAGCCTATTTATATATTTCCTTATTTTCTATGTATTTTTTTTTTCCGAAGTTTTATCATAAAACGGAGATATATATTGTTTATACTAGATTTAAAGTATCTGATGTTCGATATATATTTTAATATATGACTCTGCGTTTCTAAAGAGCTTTCTCACACGTAGTGATATTTTCGTTTCTAGAAAACCAGAGTTTCTAACCGAGCTTCTAAAAAAAAAAAAAAAAAAAAAAAATATTGATTGTACATCGGAAATCGATACGACCTGAATCTTCCATTAGGATTGTGTGACCCAAACGAGAAATATTTTAGACATTGCGCGCGTACACTGTCTGGTTGTCCTGGTTTTAAATTGCCCGGAGCTCATTCGGTATAGGAATCGTTAGAGAAAGAAATTGAAGTAAGAAGAAGATGAAATAGGAAGCATGCCTTGTGCGCGTTAATTAAAAGTGCTGCAGAGGAAGTTACCAAGTAAGAAGGGCGAGGCTGAATGGAAACAGCTGCTACTCGATGACGACACGGTCTAAGAGCGCGCTTAGTTTGGAAGCTTGAAGCTCCACCACCGTTAGTTTCACGAGTGAGCATTAAAGCCAATGCCCATCTAACTGGGCATTACTGAAGTGTCCTAAGAGAGAGCATCACCGATTTTCTTCTAGAGAAAGTCTCTCAGAAATCTTAATCAAGTGGAAATTTCACTTAAATACAAAAATTAATACAAAATTCTCAAGTCAAACTGATGATGAACTTATGATGATTTTTGTACAAAGTAGAAAGAAAAATATCGTAATAAACCAGTCTTTCTAATTTTTATTAATTCTTATTCATTCTAATGTATATTTGACAAATTTAAATCTTAATAAACACTGTGGAAATTCGAGTATGTTCTATTTACGCATGACAATGAAAAAAATCATGGTTAATATAAAATATATTTTTCCGCAATGATTAATTAAATAAGATTGTCAGTTTTTCGATAACATTCTAACTTTTTCGAAAGCCATTTGCTGTTTCACGTCCTTACGCATTTTCATAATTTTGCGTAATTTACAATTTCAAGATTATTTTCGCAATGTGCTCTTCTACAGGATAAAAATAACATCTAAAGTAATTGCGAATCTTTTAAATGTTGTTAAAGTTTCAAATCTTGTAAGGTAGTCAATTATATTTTACTAATTTAAATCTTAATACTTTCACAAGAACTGCTCTTCCACGAATTTCTCCCTTCATTACTTCGAATTCTATACTAGGTCTTGGTACTTAAACACCCACCATTTCGACAACAAAGTTAAAATGAGTTCATGGAATTCGATCCACATATATTGGTCGGATAAGTTTGTAAGACTTTTTGCAAAATCAAGAACAATATTAATATTAATTGCTGCACAAACAAATTTAATTACGAAGAAAAACAAGTTTCTCATTTAAACTGACATAAGAAATAACAAATTAATAAAAAATTATTTTAAAAATTAGATTTAAATTTTGTTTCATCAAATTTGTTCATACTCATCGGATATTAATATTAAATCAAAATATCATTTAAGAAAATATTCATTTCTTAAAAATATATATTTTATAATATTTCATATTAAAGACATAGAATCTCACATTGTATAGGTATTATAAATTTCATGCGATAATCTAACCGATGCTTTTAACTCGGAATAAAAATTATGTCTTGTATACATTATTAAAGAAAAAATGAACAGACAAACTGACAATTATGTTAAAATTCGACTTCATATTTTGAAATACAAAGTAATATTAAATATTTGAGAAATATTCTTCTCGAAATTAACTACATTTAGTAAAAATGGAATTGGAGGCATGCTAACTTTTAAAAAATATTCATGCATTTTTTCAATGCTTGTGCTCTATTTTCAACCAAGGAATGTTAATTAAATATTATATCAGATATTTGCTATGAAATTTGTTTTTGAAAATAATTTAGAAATAGAAATAAACGTTATGAATTTTCGATGAATTTACGTAACAATATTGTCATCATTGTATTCGAATATTGATAGCAAAATTGTCAGTTAGAAATATTAGTGAAAGAGTTTAAGAAGAAGCAAAAGAGTCAATCTATTTTAATCTATTTTAATTCAATAATGTCAAGTAATTTATATACCTCGTGTCCTCATTTCTGTTCGCTACGAAACGGTCCACTCTGAAAGAAAAAAATAAAAGAATAATCATTTCTCACATGCCTGATATTTTGCACCTACATTCTATAATTATATTTTATCGTATGCAACGTACGTATGAAAAAAAAAAGAAAAAAAAATTAAATTATAGCAAGATTCTCGCTATATAATATATATTTACTTTGTGAAAATTTAGACGTGATGGAGTTTGAAGTACATACGTAGTTAAAAAAATTGAGTTTTAAATTTACATTAATTCACATAGCCGTGTTCGGCTGTCGGAAAAGCTGTCACTTTTTACAAACGGTGAAAGAATGATCATTATTTTATATACAGCAAAGTAATATTATTTTCTACAATTACATTCGCATTTCGCGTATGTAAAATTGCGAAATCGTGTGAAATTTTGTTATTACATTTTTTGTGAACATAAATTTAATTAATATTTTTAAAACAAAGTCATGCGCACTCGTTCGTCGATGAAAAACGCTCGTGAAAGAGGCGAATGCACTTGACTGTTTTGCGGTCCACCGGTTTCTGGGTTTACGGGCGCCGATCGGCGTCTGTCAAGGAAGCGTTTTCGTGCAGTGCCGAAAAGGAAATGAGGGAGTTCTTTCTTTCATCGGGTGTTCCATTACCAAAGACAGGCCGTACTCGACACGTGTAATATATACCGCTGTTGGGCTATATATGGTATGCCAGAAGTATGGCCGAGGCTTTCACAAATCGTTTACCTTCGCGGAGTCAATTTGTCCCTGATGAAAATTTAGGAGGCATGTAACATTTTTTTCTCGTGTAGCTTTTTCTGATGAACATTTGTTACATCAATTGTGTGATTTTCTTTTTAACGAAAATAATTTTGGTATTCACGCAAGGCAAGCGAGAGAAAGAATTATTTACCATTATAATTATCATTATATTTACTTTTAGAAATATTACAAATGTGTAAAAAGAAACATTATATATTCATTTTTTACGCTCTAAAAATTTTGCTTCATAATTTCTGATCAAGTAAAGTTATTAAAGTTTAATTAAATGTATACGAAAGATGTGTTATATACACGTCTTTCTCAATTATTTATTCTACGGAGGTTAATTTTAATTTTTTATTTTTAATTCAGTTCATGCGATAAATAAATAACAGAATAAACTATAATAATAAAAAATAAATTTTTCAAATATTATATCATTATGTCACCTTGCGCGATTGTAACGTTATACTAGTCGTTATCTCGAAAACGAACTCTCGTCAAATAACATTGTTGCGTTAGCATTATCATATTCCGGAAATGGCGCAGCCAAATATCATGTCCTGTATAATATGATCTCGCGAGCGTTTTCTAAATATTCCTTTGTTAGGAGGATTTTGTTCGACATTTTCTGTTTAATTTGTTGATAATCGATAGAAAAAAATTAATAAAATAAATAATAATAATTAATAATTAATAATTAACAATTAATTAATAATTAATAATTTATATAATTTCTAATGTTAATAATTAATAATTTATATAATTTCTATATAAAATATTAGTTTTATAAAATTTACAGTTTCTGGCCACAAATATTTTTAATCTCTCGGTTAACAGGTACGATATGTTTTCAACTGATTTCGAATTGTTGCGTAAAAACATGCAAGTACTTATTTATGTAATATACTTAATTAATTAATAAAGATGTATTATTGTGTAAGATGTTAAAAATTACAATTTATATCAAATGAATAAATTTAGTTATAAATGCGCTCGAATATTTCTCGAATATCGAATTTGTGTCTTTCAGTCTGACAGTTGAGAACATCTTTAAGATTAAGTAAAAGTCCCTTGTTCGGAAGATGCCGCTTCTCGCGGCTCTTAATCTCCGCATTGCCGATTTTTCAACTTTAATACCCTCTCTTCGAAATCAACCATGACCAAATAAACGATGTGGATGCATCGAGCGTCCCAAAGGATCCACAATTCACTCGGCACACGGCGTTGACCCAAGGTGGAGGTCATTACACTCAGTAAGCTCTCATTACTCCTCGATCGAGCGACCTCTTCTCCCTCTTTTTACCCCCCTTCTTTCTCCGGCACACCTCCTCTTTGCCACAGCTTGACCCTTTAGTGTGCTTCGTCGGGTAACCGCTCGTTCCCTGCGAAAAGCTTCCTCGGCGACTTTCTTGCAGTCGGCAATGCCAACGAAAATTTATCGCATCTCGTCCTAGAGATTCATCGATTTTCTCGTCCGCCCTCTTCACCCGCCATTCTGGCGAACCTCCGAAAATCTTCAACCGCAAAGAGCAGACCGCCCCCGCGCGATTCACTTCTTTTTGCTCATATTGACGATCGTTGCTCGTAAATCTGCGTGGTAAATCTCCGTATATTGCCTAACTAGTTCGCTCGCGTAGATTTACGGGACGTTCCGCGTTGATTTAGCGCCAAGTTCGTTAAGAGAATAACCACGGCAACGCTAAAAATGACGCGTGCCTTCACGTCATGTCGTTTTACATGCAAACAATAATACTCCCGTGTAAACTTTTAAAAAAATTGTTCTCTGAAAGCGCACGGTATATTCAATTGTTCGCCTGTGTCTTCGATTGTTTAAAAATTTCAATTTAAAGTTACATATACTCGCTTCAGAAACACAAATATGTTTATAATATACACAAATATGTTTTATAATATAAATATATTCTGACAGGATATGTAGCTAATTATTCGAACTTCATAAATCCGTTATATTTTTAATAATTTTAGGAATGTTTCATATTTTTTTTTTTTAATAAATACGCAGTCTTAACATTCTTGAGAAATCTAGTGAATTCTGAGTGAACAATTATTTAATATCAAGTTACATGTATGTGCGCGCGCGCAAACACACACACACACACACACACACACACACACACAGATGATAAATTTTGTTTATCAATTATGTATTCACGAGTGATTCAGAGTTTCAGGGAAATTAATCTCACATGTAATATCGAGTGTCCAATATTCAATTCATGATATGACGATTCAATTTACAGGCTGTATTATGACTACGTTACGTACATGTTGGCCGGATTGGTCAGCTGACGCACGTCACGATTTTGCCAGGAAGACGTAACAGCACATATCCATCTTACGCGGAATATATTTAGAGCGCGTTGTTATCCCGACCCACACACGCACAAAATCAGCCGTACGATTTGTACGCCATGTTTGCAATCTGCCGATTCGCCTGACATTAATGCCCGCCCGCGATTATTATGTTATTAAACACCATGTGCCAATAATCAGCTTCTTTAATTTCACATCCCATCTCATTTTGGCTACTATCGTAAAATATTATTGCAACTGCCAACTTGTAAATCTAATATTACTATGGTATCTAATTTTATTATCATCGCAGCTGATATAATTATACTATTATTATTATTATTATTATTATTATTATTATTATTTATGTATATTTTATAACAATCATTATAACATCAACATTCAACGAGTTTTATCCTCTTTTTCTGTTGCTGACACACACATACATACGCGCATACGCACACACGATTTTCCATATTTTATATTACTTTTTTAGAATCGTTCGTACGCTTTTAAAAGATTTACCCGAAATAGAAATTAAAGATACCATCCGCAACCGCGTAATTTTTTTTTTTTCATTTTATAGAAATTGTTAACGGAGAAACAATACGCAGTATTGTCCTATTCGCAGAGAGAGAACAAACGTCCACGCCATTTGATTACGCGACAACATTGTTGGCTTACGAGTCATTATGCAACCGACAGCGTGGTCATAACTTCGAGTAAACGCAAGGAATCGGCACGAATAATGAATGAGAGAAAGGCCAGCCTGGAAATACGCTTCTGCCGGAGCTCTCGACCGAGATAATCCACGCTTATGAAGTAGCTCGCGAGAGAAATAGAAAAATATCAACTCTTTTTTGCAATTATAGAACGATTTTACGGTTTTCGCCGATATTGGGAAATTCACAGAGATTCGCAACACTTTTGATCTTTAAGCATTCAAAAAAATATAATATAAAATAGTTATTTGATTTTAAATAGTACAGTAAACGTTAAATTATTATTTGTTTGTCATATAAATAGGAAAATACTTATTGTAAAGAGTATTTTTTATATTACAAAATCTTTTACGAAATATTTTTATTAATCCCATGTTAAATTTTTATTGTCTAGAACATTGGAAATTTTTTTCCCCATTTTATACAATACATTTTATACAATAAAAATTTATATTACATATTTATTTATTTTTTAAATTTTCTCTGAAGTTTTTTAAAATTTTAAAATTTGCACAGTAATATAAAATAAATTTTTTTACACTATTTATTTTTTCCATATGTAATATTGATCATTACGATATTACAACGAAAAAAGCACTCTAAATTAATTAGAAAGAAAATTAAATTTTAATTTTAAACGTTAAATTTTTGTACAGCTATATATCTCAATTTACATCACGTCACGTTGTCAGTTTTGAGAAACTGGAGAACGTGGAAAATATTCAGCTACTGGTAGAAATCTTTTCTGAAACTCTTTGTGTCAGAGTAATCGTATCACAGTCATTGTTCGACGCTTCATTGTAATACGAAGACTTCCGCAGGGGCAAAATTACGCTCTTCCGCGCTTCGTCATGTTTTTATTTATCGGCGTTATGCATTTCGTGGCGAAATATTCGTGACAATTAACAAAAGTCGCTAAGAAAAAAATTGTCCCTAAAGTTTTCAACGCTGCTCACTAAAGAGACCTTTCGTCGTCGTTCGAATTCGCGGAACGCGTCTTTATTTCCAAAATAGAGAGCCTCGCGAAGATTTTGGCGACGCGAATTTTCACGAATGTATCCCTCGCATCGACTACTCATCGTCGACGATGTCGTGGTACATGCGTCACGCGTGCAATTTTGGAAAATTCAAAATGGAATCAAATCCGGTACGTAATGCCGGAAATTTGTACGAATTTCTATCCCGATGTTAAAAGTACATAAGAGGTTTATTTTCTGCTTCCGCACTGGGCTGCACTGAAAACTTTTCCATCTCGCTTTCGTCAAACCTGAAATATCCATTTATTTCAGGTCACGAATGCACACAATGCTACAAAATTTGATTATCAAAAAAACAGATCAAAGATCTCGCCGTGATAATCTTTCTCCTAAATGCATTTCGCGTCGTGAAAGAGCGAAAATCTCGAAAATTACCGATACGTTTCGATCGGCGCGCTCTGACGCGCGTCTAAAAACTACGCCTCGACGAGAGCTCGTGGAAATTTCAGAATAAAGCAGCGGCACGAAGAACTTCGCAGCGTCGCAAATTCCTCATGCTGATCTCATCGTCTCCGTCAATTCCCACGATCCGCGATTCTCCGACGTCGCGGCGCACACCCGGGACGCGACGCGTTATTTCGATTAGCGGCCGTCGTCGGTTCGACAGTCGGCAGCGCCGACTGTCTGCCTGAGTCACGCTGACAGTCCAAGTTTCATGAATATTACACGTCCGAAATGTGAACGCGAGGCGGGTCTCCAGGCGGAGTAAAACGACAATCCGGTAAAACGACGAATCGGATAGGCCTGGCAGCCGCGCTGGCGTCTCGACGCGTATGCCGATAAGCGTCGACGACACCTCGCGTCGCGTTACAACAACAAGATCGACAATTTTCCTTGCACGCGGCACGACGCGGCAGGATGCGTCGGATTATCGTCGGATTATCGCTGACACTTTTTCCCAAAAAGGGAAACGACTCTCTTCATTTGCAAAAGTCATTGCTTTTCAGCAAGATCACGGTAGTAGTAGATTTATCACTCGGCACTGCGTCCTGTTAGGAAACGTCGATTCGATTCGCCTATCGAGAGTGACGACGTGACGACAGTTTGGGCTCTTTTATCTGAAAAATTGCACTGCGTTGCACTTTGCACTGAGCAGCTCTACGGGGGGTGTTTCCCACCCGTCGAGAGGAAGACTTTGCCCGTCGCTTGCCGCTCCGTTGACAGACTCGCCGTGCGATTCTCTCGACCGACCGGTCCATCGGGGGTCGATCGGAGAGAATCCACGCGCCGCGGGATTATCCGGGGAGGAGATTTTCTTTCTTTTTTTTTTTCCTCTCTCTCAAACTCGATTTCTCACTTTTTAACAGGAACTTACGTTCGGCGTGCTTTCAGGGACCAATCCATATCTCGTTGCGCGACGTATCCGGCAGGCCTGTCACCGACGCCTCTCGTGTTCGGTCCGGTCTCTCGGCCCGAACTCTGCTCCTGGCTTAACTGGCCCCCGTTGTCGCACGATCTTTCCAAACCCCTCAAAACTGATGAAAACCGTCTCGTTAATTCACATCGGCGTTCACATCTCTCTCGTTTTCTTTTTGTTACGAAATCAACCCGGAGAGCAAATCGGTTTCGGGAAAGGGCGAATAGTATTTATACACAAATATTCGTATACGTTACTAAATTCAAATACGTTTTACGCTCGCGTCGTATTTACTCCGAAAAATCCGTAATGGATTAATCACGGAGCACGGACTTTTCTTCAAGCACACGGACACGATGATCGATTCTACGTTTCACAATTCTCCGATTGCAACAGAATTCACCAAATATCTCGCTTTTTTTTGAAAAACTTGCTTGAAGATCCGCGAAAGAACGGGAATAAATAAACGATTTTTTGAAAACTCGAGAAATCATAAACAATTAATTTAAAAAAAAAAAAAAAAAAAAAAACAAACGCATATTGTTGTATAAGATGCATTGAATAACCGCGTCTATTCGAGCCCAGCCTAATCCATGGTTGATTTTCCGTAGAAATCATATCCAGAAATAAAGTTCCGGAACCAAGGGGGAATTTACTTACTGCTTAAAGCGTCCGCGGTAAATTTTCGGAGTCTTATCTTGAGGGGAGTGGCTGAAAAAAAGCCGCGACGCTACTAGGGATGGCGTGGACTGCCAACTTTCGATATGTCCTCCGGACCAACGAGGCCGAAGGCGCTCCCGGCGGTCCCGGAATTTTCACGGTGTCTCGACATAATACAAGGTCATAACGAGAGACGGCGGGTCACCACGCGCCGCCACTTCGCGGGGGCGCGGGGGTTTCGCGGGATTTGGAAAACGTGCGACGAGCGGCGGAATTTTCGGGCCGCTGTTCCCGCGGCACACGTTGACATACGACGCACGCACGCACGCACGCACGCACGCACGCACTACGAGGGCGAACAACGAGGGCGAAAAAAGAAACGTGGGAGGGAGCGCAGGGGGAGGCAGGGGAAGGATGGGAAGGATGGGCGAGCGGGTGGTTTTCGTGGTTGTGACGAAATAAGAACCGGAGAAAAAGACAGATATATTGCACACTGTTCCGCGCACATACACTACGGCAACATGAGCCGGAGCACACAGCGTTCGTTGTTGTCGTCGTCTTCGTCGTATTCTCCCACCGGAACTTATCCGTCTCGTGTCACCAGCACCCGGCTACGTTTCGGTCCCCCGCTACGCGTCGAGCAGCGTGCACGCGTGCATAACATATAAATTATCGCGCGCGCACGGGCGAGCATTCGCGTACAGTGTGTGTATGTGTGTGTGTGCGTGTTTTACGTGTGTTGGTGGGTATGCGTGTATTACGCGCGCGCGCGCGTTCTCCCGTACGTAGAGATAAGCACACTGTAATGCCAGGTGGATCGGAGATACGACCTCGGCGACGTCCCAACGACGACTGAGGCCGCAAACGCCTCACATGTATCGAGCGGTGGGTGAGGGGGAGGTGACGAGCAACGGGAGAGAAGGAAAGGGAGGGAGAACAGTGGCACAGTCATGTGGGGGTACATGTGGGGTATACCCCGTGTGAACGCTGATGCAGTCGACCATTGGCGTAGGGACGACATGCGTGTACGCGGATTTCCGGGGATCCATGTGGACTCCCATTTTTTTCTTTTTATTTTGTAATTTTTATTTTTTTATAAAGTCGCGAGCGAATCGGTTTTTCGCCGTTATCGCGACGGTCTGCGTTCGGAGGGACCTGAAGAAGCAAGAAAAATATTCTGTTTACTTACACGAGAGATAGCGTGGATTTTACGGCATTATTTTTGAAGATCTGTTTTGAAGATTCAGATAGCGTTATCTCGCGACATCGACGAATCTTCTAGTAAAATTGAGACAACGAAAATTGTAAAAGACATATATTAAATATATGGTTCTGTCTACATTGGAAAGATTGCTCCGAAATTGTGCCGATGGGTATCGCTCATCGCTACATGAGAATCGATAAGTCAGCGTAATCCTGATAACCTCAAATACGAGTCTCAAAATTGAACGCTACCGTTCAACAGAATATTTTGTTTACACGTTTCACCGTTGCGTTATCTAAAACGTGACGTGCAATGGAGATTAAAAAGAAGTTTTATTTTCCAAATTATCAAAAGATATTTGCTTTTCAGCATACTCGCCTGAAAGCATTCATCTAATTCGATGTGGTAACTCTTAAATAAGTTAGTAATTTTGCAATCTTGTGTTCCAGGGCAATAGAAAATTTCATCATATTATTGTAGCGACACAATAATCATACTATAACTTCAAGTCAAATTTTATTTTATTTTATTAAACATGTAACAATCTGCCGCAGCGCATCTTTCCAGAAATGGTATCACGTTCGATTGATGAGCGATAATTACCGGATTACACACGCGAATGGAAAACTTCGTATAAAGAGCAAATTTATTTTCTACATCTTTCAGTGTTATATCTTTACGATATTGATGTCACCATGATATGCTTGGAATAATCGTTCGGAGTCGGGCCTTCCGGTAACCTACGCCCATGCCTAAACCTGCCTAGTACTGAAGCGTTTATCAAGGGGTATCGCAGAGAGAGAGAGAGAGAGAGAAGGAGGGAGGGAGGGAGGGGGGGGGAGAGAGAGAGAGAGAGAGAGAGAGAGAGAGAGACGGGGAGGGGGGGGATGGAGAATGCGTTCGAGGAGGAATACGAGGGTTCTCCCTTGTGCAGTGGGGTTTCGCAGACCTCTCCCTGAACCTACCAGCCGTTTGGTTGGACATCGAATTATCTCTGAAAAAATGTACATGTGCCGACGCACACCGCGCCGCGCCGCGTTGCGCCACGATGTGTACACACGTATATACACACATGTGTTGCCCGTCTCGTCGCGCGGCCGATTAATAATTAATACCGCCTAAAACTCGAGAGTGGCGTAAGCGGCACCGAAAAGGCCGTTAACGATAAACAGCTCTTTCGATGGAAATTCGCGCGCGAACGAACTCTTCGAAAGGCTCGCCATCTTCCCTCTCACGTCGCAAATATTCCGCAACAAATAAATAAATATTCATTCTCCCCTCTCTTCCCTCTTGGGAATGTGAAATATTTTCGAATGTCGTTTTGCGCCGTTTGTTTTACTTAGGATAATTATCTTCCGTTTATTGTTTCGCTTGCCAAACATCCTCGCCGCGTTTAATCTATTATTTTGTAATATACATGTAATATACATTTTTCGAAGAAATGTACTATTACAACGAAAAAATTCTGATAAAATTACAACCAAACATTTTACATCGGCGATATCCTGCGCGTCTGCAATCACGATACAAATATTAATATAGGGGAATAGAAATTTCGTGAGAAGAATGTCTCGTAGAGTTTTCAAATTTTCGAGGCAAAGTCATTCCTACTGAAAGCGTTTGTAACAGTCGTCGAGATATACGGGAAATCGATGACTAGATTCATTAAAGATACGCGCACACGAAGACTTTCATACGATATGAAAGACTGCTCCCTAGTCTCTTTTGTCCCATCTGACATTAGATATACACATACATATACAAACACACATATGCAGAAGAGATCTCATAGATCTCTCTCTTGTACCAGCTGTTTCTCCATTCAACTTTTGTGTGTATGCGCGATAAAAATATAATAAAAATAATTAAATAATTAAATATACAAATATGATAAAATAATCATTTTATTTATATAAATATTCGTCTTACAAAATGTACAAAATGTGATGAAAAATATGGAAATATTCCCGTTCGACAATATAAACTTTAATTACATAAATATATTTTCTTAGACTAAAAACTCGGCGCAGCTTTTTATCCTATTAATTATCATTTTCATGAATAAATTACGCCAAATTAAATCACATCAAGGATCATAACCCGAAAGTTTTAAAGCTTTTCGAAGTTCATGAAGATTTAAAGACTTCCCGGAAAATTTAATTAGCCTCCGCATTAAAATAATTACGCGTTGCGGAAAATCCATTATTTTTCGTATTAACAACGGCGTGTGATTTTTGAAAAAAATTAGAAATTCTAATTTATCGAGCTCGTTATTTAACGAGTATCTTATTTGCGAATATTTGCTGAAAGTGCTAACGTGTTATTTATGATCATTTTAATATAATGGAGTGTTTCTCACGGGTTGATCGCGAATAAAAAGCGCCAACGACGATCACGCAAACACGTAATTATTATTAGACCTTATTGTTCCCATTTCAAAAATGGCGCGAACATGTAAAAGTATTTAATTAGCAGACATAGAGTATTTAACTATGTCATTCGGTCGTAGAATTTTTTGTCAGTAGAATAACACAGAAATAAATATAAAAAAACATATTTATTTTTCCTTTTTTCTATAGGTTATTTCTTACCGATGCACAGATTATAATAGTTCCAATTGTCAACAAAAATACAAGTATAAAATCATATTATACTTGATCAACTTAGCTTGCAAGTACAATACTTTTTGATAAAACATTTGATCAGGCACTGAATTTTCTGACGGCCATTGATCACTGGATTGCAATGTAGGAAATTCCTTTTACAACCATTAGGGAAGACAAAATTTTTTTCGAAGATTCGAACTTGAGAAATGCAAACATGATCAATATATAGTATACTAGTTTACAACTCATGGAAAAGTTTTTAAGATTGACCATCTTAAGGTCATTGACCATCTTTAAGGTCATCGACTACCGGTTTTTTAGTACAAAAGAAATCCCTTTTCAGGCTACCTAGGAAGTAAACTTCCTAAGATTAGGAACAGGAATTGGAAAATAGATAACATAAGAAAAACGTGAGAATGATCAAGGGGCTGTAAGGGATTTTCAAAGGAGTAAAAGCTATTCTCTCAGTTTTTTCAATTTTTTTCATTTTTTCATTTTTTTCATTTTGTATTTGTAATTTTCTTTTATATTTATTATTACTTCATTATCTAGTGACTCGATTTTGAGAAATCTGGAAGTGCGAAGAATTTTTGCTTTTGGAAAAAAATGAAAGCGGGATTTTTGCTTTTAGAAAAAAATGAAAGCGGGATTTGTAATGACGTGGTCATAAGAGCAATCGCAGTTACAAATCCAAATCTGACAGCAATTATATTTATTATATAATCATAACTATACCATAATAATTAATGTATCTCATTGGTTACCATGATAAACGTTGCAACTGCGATCGCTCTTATGCCAAAAGAAAATATTTATAGCATGGTATTACGTACAAAATTGAAATTTTGTAAAAAGTATATTATTTTCAATCGTATATTATTTAATCGTTTTAAGTTATGTCAAATATGACAATATAATATATTGCATTACATTAATTGTATTCTTGTTTATTATTCGAATAGTTAATTATTTTATGTAATATAATTTTATCTTAGATTTTTATTAAATTTATAAATTCTCTTTTGTTTAATTTATTTTTTTTCACATCAAATGCGTAGTTGCAGATATACATTGACAAATATATAAATTAAAAAATAAATTCATAATCACATTATGAGATTCATATATTTGTTATATGTAATTAATTACATCTTTTTCTTACGTAATTCTTTTTTCTTAATAAAAAAATAGAATAAATTATTTATACGAATAAATTAAATTAATATCGGTCACAAATAATCAATTGGATGGACGGAAGATTACGTGCAGTGGCATTCAAGAATGCGAAACGAGAGGAATGATAACGTTTCGACGAAATTAAATCCGTAATGCGGTGAATGCACATGATACGTATGAGATAGAGAAGTCCCTAAGGTTTTAATCCCTGTCCATTGAGATGAGGGAGATAATTATGTCCTAATGCCGTGCACAAAATAATAGAATCAGAAGCATCGGGATAATTAAATCCTCCTAGAAATCGGGAGGCTTAATACGATCATAAAAATTGAAACGTATTTTGGATAACGAAATACTTTTTTTGATACATTCTATTCCTCCATTCGACTACCAATAGAATATATTTTAATGATTTTAACAATTTCTATATTACTTCAAATAATACACTTCAAACACGCCAATATGTTTCATTGTTGTAATATAAAAAGCATAATCAATATTTGTTGTTAAGTTGAACAATTTTTGGCATTCTAAATATAAAACTAATGTCAGTAAAATTTACTCAAGTCAAATATGAAATTTGCGAAAATTGATATATCTTACAGTCTATGAACAAAAGAGAATGTATATAATAATTTGTATCAATTTGTTGAAAAGGGGCAAAGTTTATATCTAAAAATATAAAGACCAAAAGGCCATGTACATGGGTCAATCTGCCATGCCATTAAATGGCTGAAGGCGATGTTTACAATGTGACTATATAGTTTCTGGATCGATTACTTTTTTTTAGTAAAGCAGTGCGTTATTTGTGTGCAAGCATATATTTAGTATATAAAAGTAAATTGCAATTAAATGCTGTAATAGTAGTTAAACTTGGGAATATGGCATGACTAAATTTTGATGGAATTTTGATATGATATACAAGATATCTTTGTATTCCCAAGAAAAAAAAATTTTAATCTAGTAGACAAAATCTATCCAACTAGTGAGATGAAAAATTTATTCAACTGAGGGAGGAATAAACTAACCTACCTGAAAAAAGAATGAATTCAATATTTAATTCAAGACTTTAAAATGTGACCATAGATCTAAAAGTATTATGCAGGTTATTCCCCAATTTCATTTTTGATAGTAAATATCCGGAAATTTCAAAAAATTATTTCAACAAGCAAAAGTTGAAAGAAAAGTTGAAAGTTTCGAGAAGATTATGGTTCTTAGATATATTCAGATATACATCATTGCGTATCTGAATGTAATAGTAGAAAATAGAGCTTAAAAATTTTACAAAAAATTTTGATTTTGGCGCCAAAATGGACACAATAATTTTTTCTGATTGAAGCATATTTCACTAAAGATTTATTAAGAATATAAAAATATATCGTTTTATTTTCAGTATATGTTAACGATTGGACTAATAATAAAATTTCTATTACAAACTTATTTTTCTTCAAAGTAATATAATTACTAATTAAAAATTCTAAGAATCATGCAGATGTGAAGAAATGTGTATTTTTTTGCAATTTTTTCGTTTTTGTCGTAATTTAAAATGATGTAGATATCAAGAATTTTAAGCGCGAAAATTCATGACTGATTTACTTATCCGATTACTTCCCGTCCTTGACAATCGCATCAATTTTCGCAGTTTTTGCAAACAACGCAGTTACGAACTGTGTGTGATTTCATGTTGAACGCGAAATGCTGGGACAACAGGGCTGGTTGAAACAGAAATAAAGAAATCATAGAAGAAACAACAGATGTATCGGTAGGAGAATAACGAAAAGAATAGGAAAGACATAACATTTCTTTGTTAACTTTGTGCGACACGCAATTATATTACATGCAAGGTTGCATATTAGTAATTATAAGCTAATAATACATTGTTGTATGTTGAGGTTTATAGTAAATTTTGTATTTATCATACTGTTGTTGCAAACTTAAATAATTTTTAAATTAAACATAATAAATTAAGTAAATTAAAGATAATATAATATATTAATAGAGAAAAAGCAATAATTTCATAATTATTTCATTTTAAATATTATTTCTCTTTTCAGCCAGTAACTATTTATTAAAAATTATGGCTTTACAAATTGTATTAATTTTTTTTTAAAGAATATTTTTCATAGTTTTAGTAATAGCAGATAATAACAATAGCAATTTAATAATAGCAGATAATAACAAAATTTTATTACAAATGGGGAAACAAATTTATTCAATCATAAAAAAATTCCTCGTTTTCAAATCATTTAAATTAAAAAAAACAGGAATGTCTATTAAAAGTTGTGCATTCTTTAATTCTGCTGTTGGTATGGTAAATATTCGAAATTATCGATCTAAACCAGTCGTTTTCATCACTGTTTGTACATGGAAATTTCAAAGATTATTCTAATCATCGTGCAGTCTCAGATAAAAATCGCTGGGAAAATATTTATTATCTTTTTCTATTTTTTCATTTAAATTACTGTCAGTAAAACAAACTATTAGTTATTTTTTTTTTTCGTTCCTAGTAAATCTAGCTCTCTTCGAGTCATTAGATTACTATATATACATCAGTGTCTCCCTCTTCTATTTCCTGTTAGCAGCAGGTTTTGACACTTCTCAGTGTTGTGCAACAGTTGCACATTACAGATGCATGGCATACATGGGGGTCCTTCTTTAACAGCGATCGTGTCTTTAACACATTTTTTTTTTTTTTACCAGAGTTGCGATTCAACTCGCCATCAGTTTCCGCGGAAATTTCGTACATTTAACAATCGCGTGTTAACCAAATGAAATCTTCATACTAGATTTTTCGTCATTACTAGATTTTTTTTAAATTAATGGTAGGAAAAAAAGAGATGAAATTCCTCAACAAAAATTTTGATCAGATTACATTGAGGCCATTGTACAGATATATAAGTGTATACAATAAGATATACATATCTTGTTGTTTTCTCAGGAAACATGAATTGTATTTAAACATGAAATATATAATAAAGATATATGGATTCTTCAGGGCACGTAAGATTACGAAACTCCGTTACTCTGTTTTATCTTTATACTTCCTGTGTGTGTTAAAACATAACTCATACATTCATTTAATCCCGGAATTCTAGCTGACATACATTCTTGCCTCGCATATATGTAACATTTTCCTTGAAAGTTGATCATGGTATCGTGCCGTGTTAACCGTGTTAACTTTAGCTTTACTTTCAACAGTCTTCGATATTCTTTTTAACCGCGAACATCCGTTTTCCAACGATATCTTTTTTTTTTTCAATCGGATATTTACAGTGGAGAGACATCCTCTCTTTTGTTGTTAGTCCCTCAAAATGTGAAAGATAAAAAAGAGGGCATCCCGATGGTGCCGTTAGAAACCAGATCTGCTTTCCTTCGTTGACGCATCTGCGCAAAACGCGATCCGTTAAAAGACGTAGTCTTCAATTGCGGTAAAACTTCGAACGAAATTGGCGCAACAATGAACTTCCCGGAACTCGATGTTCCTTGCGCAATCATACTTTCCGTATTTAAACATTCTTATCTTTAACGGGAATATCTCTCTTTTATATTTTTCAATTTTTAAACTCTCAACGCAATATATCATACAGAAAGTGTTCTAAAATAATTTCGAAAAGATCATTTGTCTAGTGTGTCCTTTTTTTTTTTTTATAATTTCGACGCTCGAATCTCAATGTTTTTTTTTCCTAAAAAAAAAAAATCACGTTTCCATAAAAAAAATCACATTTCAATGTTATAAATCTTTTTTAATTCATCCCGCGCATTTCTGCTTCTTCTATCGTTGGTTAAGGATTCATAACGTCCAAGACAGTGCATTTATACTGGCCGACGAATATCTTGCTGAAAGCTCTACGCGTGACACGTGCAATTCCTGTCTAACAAGTGGCATGGCCGAAGTACTTTATTCCCTTTGCGAGAGGCAACGGCGACGGTTCCTCTTCTTCTCGAGTTTTGCCTCCGCGGCTGCGACGGCGGTCGGCGAACGGAGAGGGAAGGACACGCGGAGTCGACTGGAATGACGGGTCTTTGTGCTTGGTGGGTCGGACCCAGACCTCCGAGAGGGACCGAGAGAGAATAACGTCAGTCCGAGTCTGCGAGAAATAAGAAGAGAACGACGGAAAACGGTCAGGGAGGTGGAAGAAAGGGAAGATGTGAAGTGAATGTCAGCCTGAAGGTCAGCTTTTGTCAGGCCTGACCAGTATGAAGACCGGAGAGAGACAGAGAGAAAGAGAGAGAGAGAGAGAGAGAGAGAGAGAGAGAGAGAGAGAGAGAGAGAGAGAGAGAGAGATTCTTTCCGATTTGCCCGAATCTTTTCCGTTCAGTCGCGGTAACTTATCAGAAATCTTTCACACTAGGCGCGTGCTATTTGCGGAATATCTTCGCGTATCCTCTGAAATTCCCGAAGTGAGCCCGAAATCGAGCCCGAATCGATGGAATCATTTTCGAGAGATATCATCTCACGTGCTATCCCTTATCAATTGAGAACACCCAGTTACCTTAGCTAATATGTATATAACATGTATAGGCATCGTATATATATATATATATATATATATATATATATATATATATATATATAGATGTTCTCAAATTATACCAGTGTGAATTCAAGACTTCCAATATATAATTCTAATTACATTTTCGAGCTTTAAAATTCTTTCATTTATATATATATAGTACAGTCGATTTTAAAGAGAGACGAATCGCACGTTGCGTTTTCAAACTCAATTTTTTCCGAAAACGAGAATTTACGTAAAGGAATATTAGTCCAGTTTACGTCTTATTTTTACACGAAGAATCACCGCCTTCTCGGATCATTCCCACAAATTGCGATATCATGAATGTCTGGAAGCGATAGGTACAACATTGCTGGTAAACATAGTGATTACTACACTGAAAGGGAGGGTAAAATACATAAGATGCACTCAACGATGATGCCTGGAAAGCTATCGGCTACAGGAGATTTCAGTTTCCAACTTACAAATATGTGATTTACAACGAGCAATACGGAAAATATGGATCCGTTTGTCCATTACCTGGATACGTTTCTTTTACGTCGCAAAAATGAGGTAATAACATTTCGATGTTCAAACTAATAATTTTGCTACAAGATAAATGAAAATTAGATTACCTTATTTCGCTCATCACAGAAAAATACATAATTAATTATTATCTGCATTATATACTTTGTATCATATATTATGCACTATGTGCATTCCTGAATGCCGGAATAAATGTAACGCAAATATGCTGTAAACATCACAAATTGTGTAACGAACAACTGTATCGTGTTACGAAATAAATCCATGGGATTATTATTACTCGAATATTGCTTGAATATTACTGGAGCATTAACTTATACATAATATTAGATAGTTCCAATTGTTCTCTCTCTCTCTCTCTCTCTCTCTGACAAAGTTTTCTTTTCTTTACCTGCGAGTTTGCAGTTTGTTGCACTTTCATATTGAATTTATAACCGCGTATTTGTCAGTCTGACACGAATTCACAGCCACTGTGATTTACGTTAAAACAAAAAAAAAAAAAAAAAAAATCCGTCTACCCCGGGACGGATTTTACACAGGCAAACGCACGGCGACGAGAGCGAGATATACGCACGGGTCGGTCGGATTTGCAATTCTCTGGAAAATGCATATATTGCCGCACTGCGAGCGTTCGTTGCTTCGTCTCGTTGTGTCGATATCGCTCGGCGAGCTCTGGACATTGTTGAGCTGGTGGGGTGAAGAAACCGAGGCGGAAATCGGCGAGGCGTCTATTCACGTATCGATCATCGTACCTCCGGATAACAGTAAGACCGAGGAAAAGTGGAACAAAAGTGGCAGTTTGAAAGCCCGGGCGAAACGACCGCTTCCTGTACAAGAAGCTCTTCCCATTCACAGAACAGTGGGGATGCGAAAATAAAAATTAAAAAGGAGGAAGAAGGAAAAAATATATCTTTGCCGGGGCTCGATGAGAAGATAGACAGGAGAAGAAAGCATTTGTTGAACATCGTGAAATCAAAATTTCTACGAAGTGAAAGATGTAAATAATTGGTACTAATACATCTGTCATCAGGCATTCGTTACGTTCAATCTCAATTTAATAGAGAATAACAGAGATTATAAAGAGAGAGAGAGAGAGAGAGAGAGAGAGAGAGAGAGAGAGAGAGAGAGAGAGAGAGAAGGGAAAGTAAAAAATAAGGAAGAGAATCGTGTGTTAATGTAGAGGCTATCAAAATTTAATTGTTCAATAAGATCTTTTTCTTCCGTTACTCTTTCCATCTCATCGTCTAGTCACATTTCTCCATGATTCTTGGTTTATTATAGGAATGACTCAGCAGAGTTCCTTTGGAATTTCTCACACGTAATATCTACCCCTTACCATCTTCCTTTTACCTCCCAACCGTCTCTGCCGTCTCTGCCGATATGGATGCAGGTATAGACTTCTTTTATCTAGGTGAGCGGAATTGAAAAGGAAAAAGGTAAAGGGCAGGTGCGACTATACGGGTCTGTATACGACCGCTGCACGCGGTTGCGCCCCTCGGCACACGAGGAGAGCCGAGGCTATATCCAATTATTAAAATTAGAGGCTCCGTCGCCTTTGGTGAAACACTCCGGTAAGCGATCCTGTTGCAACTCGACTCCTCGTCATCGTCGTTGTCGTCGTCTTCTTCTTCTTCTTCCTTTCTTCTGCCTCTTCTTCTTCCTCCCTCTTGACGTTACTCCTTTTTTTCCCCTTTCCTTTCGCCTGCCATTTCTGCGGTTTTTCTTCAGATCTTCTTTTTGCGCTCTTTCTTTAGTCTCATTTTGCGTAACTTGATCTACTCATATATTTGTTTCCTTTTTTAATCATTATCTCTCTCTCTCTCTCTCTCTCTCTCTCTCTCTCTCTCGCTCTCTCTTTCTTTTTCTTTTATACTTTATTTTATGTTATAATATAACTTTACAACTACTAAAGTATTCAATTTACGACAATTACTTTTTTTTAATTTAAACCGTATTTTTCTGGTTAATTAGAATGTTTTCAGAGTGCTTCTTCAAAATATTCTGATGAATCAACAATGTTCCAAATAATGATAGTTAGATTCTAAAAAAAAATTATCACCAGCTCCCAACAATGTTCGAAGTAACTTGCCTTGTCTCCATAGCTTTCTTCAGCTGCATATTTTTCTGATTACCATCCAATTAACTTGTTGACGTTCAATTAAATCATTAATTGTATTTAATTGGCGTTCGCGTTAATTACCTTCGGGTGTTGGATATCTTTTTTATTAAGTTAGAAAAAAACTGAGCATTTTAATAACAATTTTTAATAACAGAGCATTTTAATAACAAAAAATCATGTGTCATATAAATGTGTCACATATGTATCATAAAAAATTTTCGAAATGCGCGCGTAAAACATATAAATGTTTTAGCGTATCGCGATAGTCGAAAATATTCAAGAGAATATTTTCATTTATCATCAAACTTATTTTCTATGTAAAGTTTGAATTCAAGTGACATTTCTAGACAGAAAATATTTTCCAATAAAAGCATTCGATTCTTGATTGACTTTTGCTCTGCTTATAGTGTGAATCTACGAAGAAGAAAATCAGTTTTTTTTGCTGCCTTACTAACATTTCTCGGATCGCTTATTCAATAATTACGTCAATACGTTTGTTCGTTGTCTCATAAAGTTTGATTAAGATTAACACAAGATATTCTTGACAGAATCGATCTCATATAATTGCAGCTTTGCGAAGATATTCTTCAAAAATTGAGTTCAAGACTATGCGAGAAATGATAATTATAGTTCTTCTCTCGATGAAGTATCGATATTTCATTTTCCTCGATGAAATAAAATAGCGAAATTTTTGTGATAATATCACAATTTTTAAGGCATAATTGCAAGATATAATAGATTTAGGTTTGCATGTGATATATCGCTAATGGATCTTTTAGAGTCACTTTAGTTTTGCTATTATTATAACAACTGATTTAGAAATAATCTCATCAATTTACAATTCAAATGGTTTTCATTTATCGCCAATTGTTTGGTCTTTTAATTTCGTTTAACTCAAAGAAAAAGACATTCATTTCTTTTCGATTCCTAATTTGGTCCATGATGCATCAATTGAATAATGAGTAATTAGGAAGGCTAATTTTTCATCGTAACCGATTAAGGTCACTAGTTGTAAAAAGATGAAAAAAGAATAAAGAAAGCTTATGAAGGCCTCTAATGAAAATGATTTCTATCGTAATAAAGATTTGCAATTTAGTTGAGAAAAGATGAGATTAAATCGTTATGTAAAATCATTAAACATAGGATTATTATTTATTATACCAGAGTGTAATAGAAATTATAGAAATAATATTAATTGCAAGTTGCAATTAATATTATTTCTATAATTTCTATTAGATAAAGTTATATCAATAGTTTTTTTCTATTAAAAGTTTGAATAGTTCATTCTTTTTATTCTTAGCAATCGTTAAATTGATAGCGGTAGAAAAAGTTCAAGGACGTTTTCTTCATGACTTTGTGCTTGGGCATAAGAAAACAGTTATTATTAGAAATGTAAGTGCTGCACTTGACAAGTATGTTCCGAACATGCCACCGATAATTTATACAATCTCATACGGAAGATGTTCCCCGGAGACAAAAACAGTTTCAACCGTCCGTTGAAATTTCCGATAATAACGTATAAAAGCCGTATAATTTAATTCGCAGATATTATCAAGGCAAAGAGAAAAAAGTTGTTAAATCAGTGTAAATGCATCCTCGTTCGTGTGGCTCGTTTGGGCCAAGAATCTTAACCGCGAATATATAAATAATCATCAAAATTTCAGAAATACCGAATCACATTATCGCGAGTTATCGATGAGCAAAAGAAACATCGGCTTTACCGTAAATTGGATTAACCGCAACTTATCGCGCAGCATCAGAGAGATAAATCTTTTTCACGCTCTGATAAATCGTAAAAAAAAAAAAAAAAAAAAAAAAAAAAAAAAAAAAAAAAAAAAAAAAAAAAAAAAAAAAAACATCATTGCAATTTCCTGGAAGCATGTCGCGCTGGCTTATTGAGACATCGTTCGCCGCGTGGCCGATACTTTGCGTTCTCACGGAATGCACGGATGCAAAGTCTTTTCGCCGTTTCTTGCCCGCGCCATCGTTAACCGCGTGTAAATTTAATCCCCGTCCCGCCCCGTCAGAATTCTCTCGAAAGAAATCGCCCGATATTACACCAGGCCGGCTCCGTACGACTGTACAAAATGATGGCACGCGGGACATTCCGGAGTAACACGCGGAATTTCCACGGAATTTTTACGACGCGGATGCGTGAATTCGGAGGGGGGGAGGGGGGCTTCATCCGTGCCATTAACCGTAAAGACGGACGGTTCCCGGAGGACTTTATGACGTTTCCCCTGTTATAACGGTCGCGAGCACCGATAAACGTCACGGTGTCGCACAATATCCGAACTTCGTCGATCATCGTAAAAGCTGGCCGACTACGTAACGGAAATTTGCTCCTATTTTCCTGCCCGTCCTCCATGAGAAATTCCAAAACGCAGTCCAGTTTTGATGGGCCATCAGCTGTCCGGGATAAAACATATCGCGGGATAATGATAAATTAGTTTAACGCGAACGCTCATACGCGACACGGCAAAGATTTCTCATGATATAAAAAGCATATCGTTTTTTGGGATCTGGATATTTATATCCTCGTTATTGGTGAAACTTATTATCGCGGAATATATAATTTCCTTAAGTATTCGTATAAATTAACTAGTACAACGGTTTAATAGTCAAACACATGTCGCGAAAGTTGTGTACGCCAATCAAGTAATCTCGCAACTGATATAATTAAAATAACTTAGTTACAGAAGGAAATTTCAGTGTGTGTTTCTTATTATGAAAAAGAAAAAAAAAAAAAAATACCTTAAAGGAAAGTGGTGTACTGAAATATTGTTCACACCGCGAGTTGTTCAACCTGCTGTCGTAACGATTTTCTCTCGATTGAATAAATTGCACACATTCATTATCTCATAATTGGGACTTTCGCGAAATAAGAAGACTAGCCCGAGGAAGAGAGGCTCCTCCGAAGTGCAATTGGCCATCGTGACGTTCAGCAACTTTTGAAATTAATAAACAAGCGATGAATAAAATAATCGGTGCCGACAAAAGCTGACGAAAATTACGAAAGAGAGCCGCACGCGCGCACGTTTCGTTGCTCGTAATGAAAACGCGCGCGCGCGCGCGCGCGCGAGAGAGAGAGAGAGTGAGGGGGGGGGCGAGGAAGGGGGGGAGGCGAGAGCGAGACTGTCTCCTGCCGTACATTTCGTACCGTTGAAAAAGTGAAATCTGACTAATCTCGCAGTCGCACTCTCGCAGATGCAGATGTAATTACGATTATTGCCCCGCTCTTGCGCCTGGTGCAGCGCTGATGAAGTTTTCTATTAACCGGGGATTTACGCGCGTTAAACGAACGTCCGGCAACGTTTACCGGATCTGAATGTTTTACAGAAGTGTTTACGCAGCCGATACGGGAGCGAATTACGGATACGCACAAATTGAATTTAAAAATGTACCGACTGCAATAACAGGCTAAAAACTTCGAGAGAGTACAAATATAAAAAAAAAAAAGATTTCCTGCTACCAAAGATCAATGTATGCTCAGTCCACTTTCATTATGCTATCGCAAATTTAATCTTCCTAAAATGATTTTACAACAAAACGTCGTGATGAGGCGTGAAATTAAAATATTTATCATTAACGATATTTTAATAATTAAATTTTAAACGAGAGAAAATTATCGGTTGAAGTTAAATCAACCGAAAAGCTTTCGCCCTTCGGTGTTAAAAATAATTAATCCTTTATGTAAATATAAAAATAGATATTAATTTTTAATTTGTCGATCGAAAGATCTCGTATTCTCAATGCTTTGGATTATAGCTATATTCGAATGGTTACAAAATTACTTTGATAAGCGATCGACCTGTAAATATTCAAATATTTCTTATATAAGATCAGATATAAAGTTGAGAAAAATCCCGGGCATGACTTCGAAGGCGAGAGACTACAACGGCGAGGGATACAGAAGAGAATTTTCGGTTTACGTACATGTCTCGTGTCGTGACGGGAAGCGCAGCTGGTCCCTAAAGAGATTGGCCAGCTGTTGATGGAAGCTTTAGGTATGTCGGCCGCGGCCGAACTACGGCCGTGAGAAAAAGACGGACCGGTCGATCGAGTGACTCGCTTCGCGAAGCCGAGGCCGACGAGGAAGACCTTCAGGGACGTGGAACAGGCTCCTTCCTTTCATCGAGAGCCAGCCAGCCTTATCGAGCGTCGAAATGAGTGTTGCGAGAGCGCCATTGCTTTTCAACAACGGACGAACGTCTTCGTCCGGCGTGGTCGGCGTTTACGAAAAACGTTGTACGTGGCGGAAAAGTACGGCGCGTTTGTCAAAGTGTAACTTTATGTAACGGCCGTATATATATATATATATATATATATATATATATATATATACGGAATATATAGGTGAAAGATGGAATCGAGGACACACGTTGGCGTGTATTCGATCGTCGTTGATAATCTTTTGCAAACGCAAATTGAAATAATCTCCTTCTTTGTTCAATAAATTACTTTGAAATAAACAGATTAAAATAAACTGCCGAAATATAAAAGAAATATCGCGACGTTGATCCTTGAAAGATTGATGCTTATTATAAGAGCTTATTTTTAATCGTCGAACGAAGAAACTCGACGGATTTAAAATAAAAAAAATCTAAATTTATTTTAATAAATTCTTAAAGTTGCGTACGCATGTTAAGACATATGTAACTATATTTTTGAAGGATATTTATTATTAAAAAGTATAAAATGTTTCTCTCTGCAATACAGTCAGTTCCGAAGTCAGCTGTAGTCTCTCTTTTGGAATGTAACGTGCTTTTTCTACTTGGTTTGAAGGGTGAAAGAAACGCCCGACGCATGAAAGAAACGTGTTTTATTCAAACGTAGCTTGGTTGTTATGAATAATTCTCATTCAACGTTTCGTTCTCCGAACAGTTTCTATCTTATGCGGTTGGGATTGCTTCAAATCACTTTAGCTCTCGTCTCCGCCGCCTTTTTTGAACGTATTTGCTCGTACGTTAACGCGGGACAAAGAAGCTGTATGGCATTCAGATGAAGCCCTCAGTTGAATTCTTCAACGACGACAGCTCGAGATTCGAGAACTTTCATATTCGCAAAGAACGAGGGACATACTTTGTTCCATATTACGCAAAAATGTAATTCGGTGAAAAAACCGCTGCCGCAGACGGAACGTCGTTATTTTACATCGGCCTGTTACCGACTGTCGTATTCGTTGGAACGTTTGTTTATGTAAATTGAGAACTTAAAACGGTCCCAACATGATCGAAGTTCGCGTGATGGGAGGTCAGGGAGAGAATGGTCGTTAGAGATGTTAAGGAAAATGGGGCTCGATAATTTGTATCGGTTATAATTTATACCGTCAAGTCACTTTTAATCATATTCCTGGAAAGGTGACTGTTTATGAATCATATTCTCGCACCCAACTGTCAGCAAGAAAGTATGTATATGTGGGGCGTCCCAGATTTTCTCTACTCTACGTTCTGTATATTAATTCTTCTGACTAGAATTCGAAGATAGGGGTTTTTCTCAACGGAAGTCGATTAATTGGATATATTATTATTTTCCATAACACGTTTTATCATTTTCCATAACACGTTTTGCTATTTAACCTTAAGTTATCCTCCAAGGAGAAATAAAATTGTGTTAAAGTTCACTTATAATTTCATAACGAATTTTTTTAAGATTTTAATTAGGCTCACAGCCTTGAATTTTAAAACGAAACCGCACGTTTACGTACAATTATAAAATTATAACAAAATTATATACTATGAAAAATTAATATTAATCTTTAGATGCAATTATTATTCGACGCAATTAGATCTGCATTTTTCCCGGTTTGCCGGTCATCATCTTTGTGAAATGGCGCTGGAAGTTGTTTTTAAAGGTCAGCGAACGTCGTAAAAAAAAAAAGAAAAAAAAAAAAAGAAAAAAAAGAACAATCAGGGAATAAATTTTTTCGGAAATTTCATGATTCTCCGAGCACATTTTCCCGGGGGGCGTATTCTCCACGATGGGTGGACTTTCCGTAGATGGCGACGTCGCGCGTACTGTCGTTTTCTCAGCTCTCGCGATTGTCGTGCACCTGTCATTGATTGCACGCGTTAGAAGGTTTACTTATGTAAATGCCCCGTAAGTGTCTTTAGGAGAGCAGGGAGTTGCGAAAGGAGTGGCCGCCGCGCGCGAGAAAACGCGCCCCGAGAAATCGTAATTCCTTTCTTATGGCTCGGGCGCGAGCCGCCTACCGCGCAACGCTTTACCTCCTATCTGCCCGAATACGACTGATTACAAGTAGCGAGTTTAACGATGCCCATAAATCTCCCGTACAATGTTAAGAGGCGTTAAAGACCGCGATATCGGGCGCGCATGAGCTCCGTACTCGAAACGTTACGCCGCACATTTCGATTAGAGCCAACACGCGGTGTCCGCGGTTATCGGCTACCGTAGTGTAAAAAAAAAAAAAAAAAATAAAGATAGTCGTTATGTTATATCTTTATATCTTTCATCACACAAACCTGCTCCTTTTGATTTGCATTTACGACATAATCACGGAAGGACTGCCGTTTGACGTAGTTAGCATGCTATAATATAGGAATGCGCATATCAGATTTATTAATGCCGGACTTCATCGATAATATTTTTAACTTTAATTTTAATTTAAAAGGAAAGGAAATGGGAAAAAACAAAGAGCCAGAATTAGAGCTTAGAATTAGTTTTGAATTTAAATTGAAATCCAAGTTATTAAAGCCAAAGAAAGAAAGACAATTACATGTAATTGCATATAATGAATTTTAATAAAAATACAAAATGTAAAATATATTTATAAAAAATTATAAATGAAAACTATATATAAATAAATTATATAAATAGGTTTTTTTTAATGTAAATTAAGGAAATATATTTGTGTGTTTCACATAACTACTTTGTCATCGTAATAAAGTTAAGAAATTGTTTGTAACCTTAGCCTGCACTCGAATATGTTCCGTAACGTTGGGAAAGAGAACATATTTCGGACAAAAACCATTGTATGTATTACTGACTTGGCTGTTTTTTTTTTTTGTTTTTTTTTTCAACGTGAAGAGGAAGCGCAAACGAAGGAACGTGTAAATAAGGCGAGACGAAAAAACGCGTTGCGGAATGAACGCAGTCGTGCACTACATAAGAGCGATGATACATGGCCACTGTGCAACGATGTGCCTCATTGTTGCACGGAGGGATTTCGTGCTCCCTAAAATCCGTGCTACAACGGTAGACTAAATATCGTACGTGCATTTGTCAGTTTTCTTGGAATTTTATTTTTTCCCAAGCTATACTTTGCTCTTTCCAAATTCAATAAAAATATAGAAGTAAAATGTTAGGATTTTTTACAAAAAGTTAACAAGTATTATCACAACGTTACTTAAAGATAAAAATTTATTTATAAACTGTCGCAAATTGAGTACAGTACAGTTTTACTTAAAAAAGTGTCATAATCGATCTTATTATGTTTCAATTTCTTGTCAATTGCAATTTTAATTATGTATAATGTGCATAGTTCCTTTCCTACGTAAATTTAACTTAAACTGCCCTTTCTCACATTATCTGGGTCGTGATACAATACGTGGTCCGTCACACGTAGTCAAAATCCTGGTCAAAAATTTTTGACATTTTTGACCCAAGCAGGAAAACTCCGAATTAGTAAAGAACCGACAATCACTGAACATTCCTATTCTTGTAAGCGGACAACTTAGTCGGTGGCAGTTAGTCCACAAAGAGATGTGATAAACGGAAAAAGATGACGAAGGAAAAGGAAAAGTAGACCTGAGAAAAGTTTCACGAATAGTTTCATGAAAAGAATATTGACCTGAGCACTATAAACAACGGCAGCCTGGTACTGTCTAAAGGTCGGCCTAAAGGAAATTGAGGTAAAAAAGGTACAGATGCAGCGGAAAGGCGAAAAGGAAAGGAAAAAGATATAGGGAAAAGCTTATAGGAATGTGCTTGTAGTCGGGCGTTGAAATATAGTCCTGTACCTAACGATGATCTATTCTAGGTCCTAAAATCTATTCTAGGTTACTACATTTCTAAAATCTATTTTAGGCTCTTTGGTGCACAGACGGAGACACACAAAGAAAGTTGCATCCCTCAATCCTACCCTCGGTTCTTCCCTCGGATCTTTCAAGGTCATATAGAGACCTGCCAGGCCTCTTGCAAGATGAACAGAGTATGTCTTGAACAGCTGTTTGTTCAAGATGCTAGACGCGCGACCTAAAGACGCAGACGCAAAATGTAGGGACATTGACAAGAAAAGACACCTACGCTTTCGAGAAGATGTGGAGGTGGGATGACGGTGACGAGGTGAAAAGATTTGTGTGGTCGTGCTTTTTGAAAGAATCGTAAGCGCATACCTGGTACAATGCATACCTAGCACAGCTGCGTGCCTACAGATTCTCTGGATTTCATGATACACCTTGTATACACAGGTACAATATACCTTTGCTCGTAGCTAGGTAGGTAGATAAAGATAAAAATAAGGGTAGGGAGGGTAGGGATAGGGTAGGTAAGTAGATAGTAGGTAGACAGATAGGTAGGTCGATCGGCAGATAGGTAAGTCCCCAGTACTTCCGAAATATCGCCAGGTATAAGAGCTATTGTCCTCTCGTAAATATATAAGTAAACACACGCATCGTATGTACATGTACGATGAATTGTATGGAGAACCGCCCTTGACCCAGCGATACTAGCTTCGAAGGGACGTATAAAACGGTCCATTAAATACGACGTTCTTGCGATTGGATATGATGTAGATTAATAAAAAATGTGAGCGAGAACGTAATAAAAAAAATACAGTTATATTATTTAGTTATACTACTTTCTAATTTTTGCTTTAAATTTATTAATAATATATTGTGGCATATTATTAATAAATTTATAGTGAATAGCAAATAAAATTAATAAATTTCATCTCAGAGATCGATTTTTAATGGAAACAGATATTAAATAATTGAAATTTTTTTTTTGATGATGGAAAGTCATTCGAGAACTTATAATACCACTACACAAATTGTGAATAAAAAATCTCAAAAATAAAATAGTAGTCTATGTAGTAGTTATGTAATATATCACAATTTTTTAAATAAAATAATTTTGTTCATGATCAAATTTCGTATGTAATCTACATTTGAGATATCTTATATGATAAACGCAATAAAATTTGTTTTCAAAGCTAATTATTTTAACGTAAACTAAAGTATCACGATTTATGTCTAAATTAATAAAAAATGATGAAATTATTAATGATTGTATTTGACTAGAAAATAATTTTATCATTTGATTGACTCATTCATCAGCGTTGACATCTGCAAAAATTCCAGGAAACGGAATGCGCGTTCACTTTAAAAAATTCTCGAGACGAGTTCATTGAACCTTTGTACGGTAGACAACCCATTAAAGACTGGTTAATGTGGGTGTAATAACGCGGGATGCGGAAGGGTTCGAGGTAAAAAAAGCGCAAGGCTCGATAAAGTGTTAGCGAAAAAAAAAAAAAAAAAAAATATTGAACTCTGATAAAGTCTCTCTTGATCAGCAATGTGAGGGAGAATCTAATTCTTTTGTAAAAGTCTTGTTGCCTTTCTAAAAAAATGTAAAAAATAAAAAATTGGCGGGCAACCATGTAAGCAAGAGCATTAAACATTTATGCTTGTAACAAGAACAAAGAAACTTCACAGTTTAAAGAGAAAAAATAATAATTTAATAAAATAATAATAAATTAATAATATAATAATAAAAAATTAATAAAGTAATAAAATTTATTAATGTTACAAAGTTTTTTTTGATGTTTATTTATAAGTAATACATAATAATAATTCATGATATATTTAATGAATTGTGTCGACACATAAAGCTCTCAAAAATGCTAAGAAACAAAATAGTTGTTATTCCGTTAATAACAGATTTTTTAATTTGCTATTACTGACACCAGTATTATTTTCCCGTTTTAGAATGGGTAATAATACTGACATAAATGACATATCGAAGTGATATCGTGTGTTGGAAATACCGCGCTTGGAAATACGAAAGGAAAACCACATACACATACATAGGTACGTCTTAATGATGAAGGCGCGAATAGCTGGCTTAGTTTCGTTAGAAAGGTTTTAAAGTCCAAGAACAGGAGATTGACAGGCATAGTCGAGCTATAACGTGCATTACCTTTCCATAGGTCAATCGCTCATAAATCATAAAGAGACGCGATGAAATACAAGGCATCGTAGAACGATCGCTAAATTAATACATAGAATCTTGCGTCTAGGCGTGCGTGGGACCTATATTTTTAAAGATAAATAATAACCCATAAATGATAATTGAGATTAATGTACACACATGAACGCGTGCACGCGTGCACGCGTGCACGCACGCACGCACGCACGCACGCACGCACACATGAGCGCGCGTGCACGCACACATATGTAACGATGTAAATTTTTTGTTTCCTGCACCGTTAAGCTCCGCACTCTTAATAAAATCCAGGTACGAGAAAACCCGTCAAAGTCGACGATCGTCGAAACATCCGATCATCGTCGATTTTATCCGAACATCCTCGACGGAATTCTTTGTATTCTTCTCGATCTTAACCGAAAGCGGGATCGATCTTCGTATAAAAAGGGACCTCCGACCGATGGAGGGTCCACTCAACCGTGGACCAGCACTCATTCCGAACCGACGTTTCGAGAATCCTCAAGAGATTTCTCGAAATCAATCAGTCGAATTAATTTCGCTAATTCATTCCGATTTTCGTAAATAAAAAGGTTAGCGAGACCAAGAGGTTGCGAGTACACTGCCTCCGAGCATTAATTATTACTGATATTACAGGTATTATTGGCAGCCGACCGAAATCCGCTGATCGGATAACATCATGCGAGGTTACGTGTTTGTCATCTCGACCAAGTTTTGCCAGATATAAGAACAACCGGGATAAAATTCACATCTGCAGTTCGGACAAGCAAGAAGACCGCGCGTCTGCCAGGTTTGTGCTATTCTGTCAATCCGGATGATGGCGAAAGAACGAGATGACGAATTCGCCACCCCCGTCAGGCATTTCTGATCACACCTCCACTCCTGCACTTATCTGCACTTATTCTACTGTGCAACTCATTCGGCTAATACAAATCGCGAGCGCGTATCATCGATCCGCCTTACATACGTGAGCCATCCCGCGAAACGCGTTTGCGGAGCCAGTCCCGACACCTGGCGAACCAATTAGCGAGCATACGCGACGTACGCCCAAATCGGCGAAATATCGCGAGCCTGTAATAACTCAGCGAACTGTCATCGATCCGCGATCTAGTGATAGTGAGAATTAGTGCGCTCTGCACATCCACGCCGATACCCGCATTGTTGTCACACCTCGATTTCGCATATACAAAATCTACGCTTTCACAATTACGCATGTATATTAACTTGGCACAATCATTTCATCATAATTAAATGTGACTTACATGTAAATTAATTGCTAATTTTTTGCTAATTAATTGCTCTATTCTTAATTTTATTGCTTCAGCCGATTTGTCAAAATCAATGGCTATGTTAGCTTAAGGTTAAAATTAGTGCAGCCATTGATTTTAGTATCGACTGGAGCAAAAAAAAGAAAAGACGGAAATAGAGCAATTAATTAGCAAAAAAATAACAATTAATTTATAAGTCGCATTCGATTGTGCTGAAATGGCTATGCCATCTTAAGAACATCACAATTACATTTGAGCTATATATTTTCTTTTATTTCAAGATTAATAAATTATCATTTCTTTATTACTAACAAAACACACAGATTCTCTTACATCTTTCGCATCCTGGAACTTGGTGAGTTTATTCCGCTTGTA